>NC_133649.1:243736207-244027613 GCF_009905375.1 Apium graveolens | reverse complement strand
TGAGACTCGAAAACACTTATAGAGTGTTTGGAGTAAAGCTGATTTAATGAAGTAAATCAGATCCCCAGAATATTTAGAAAATGACTGAATATGTATTATTTAATTAATATTCCCATAAAGAATAATCTTTATACAAAAATTGAAGTTAGAAGATATAAAATTTATACTTGAAACGGGTATTAACTAACCAAAGATATACTTATATGAAAGTATTATCTTAGTTTGAATAATCGAAATAAGTTTGATTATCGAAACATTATTCTTTAATAAAATACAGAATATATCTCAGCAAATAATCGGAGTCATAGATCCCAAATGACTATTCAATATTATTCAAAAATAATATAAATGGAGTCATAAACCCTCGACATGAATATTCGAATTAATATTCAATTAATAAAATAAAGCTAAAGTTATCGAATAAATCTTATTCGATTAATAGTTTTGAAAACTATAACCCTAATTATATATAATATAAAAATATATATATTATACTCGGGAACATCGACTCCCGGTTTAGAAATATGTTCACCTTTTATCCCCTATACTAAGGGTAAACTCAAATACCGCTTATCTCTAGCATAGGTATTATGCAACTATAAGCATTTGAACCAACAGATATATAAATCAAGAATACGAAATATGCATGCATATATATACCATATCAGCATGCTTCAATATATCGCAACATTGCTAATTAACCACATGCATCTATCGCAAGATAATGCATATACATATATTCATCACAACAACAGTATAACGGATAGAATACTTGCCTGAGCGACTTGGGGGTGAGAAAGGCTCGGGACGAGTCTGATATCCTATAAACAACAAGTAAGTTGGAATTAAACCGAAATCACTTGTAAATCTATACTTTAACTAACTTAGATTCTAACGCTTGTTTGCGCTCACCGATTCGCTTAAGTCACTCGGGTACCCTCGGCTCCACCATTTTTAATAATTTAACCTTTACGAGTTTTAAAGCGATTCCTTCGCGAATGACTTACCAACTGCCTAACACACTTACCATAAATGTTTCATACATTAATTAACCCTTTTTGGTCTTTAACCTACATTTCAAAGTAAGGCGAGGGAAAAAGTTTCGTTCGCGAAACGCCGTTACTTGAAACGGTCGTTTCTCCTAAACCGTGCATCGGAATCGAACGAACTACATATCAAAACGAAGCTCGTAACATGAGCTATCTAAACATGGCAGTGGTCATAATCTAGCAGGGGGTTCTCGGGTCCTAATGCTATGCACAAAAAACAGTCCAAAGAAAATCGGACGTTACGACGGCTATGTTTACGCGATTTCCAAATTTTAAACCATACAAAACCAACCACAAACCAACCTCAAATCCAATATACAACCAACATCCATCCTTATCACATCATAAAAACCCCAACCAATTCAATTTAATCATTCATACTTATGCCTAAACTTAACTTTAATCATACTTAAGTTCCTTTAAATCAAAACCACAACAATTACCATTCCATTTCACTACCATTCCAAATCCCAACCTCTAAATCATAACAACAAGCTACAATATCAACCCACTAATCAAAATCATCTTATAATATATAGGAATCTAGGGTTTGGAGATGGTATACCTTCCTTGAAGTGGTGGGTGGAGCTAGGAAGCCTTAAGAAGCTTGAGAAGTCTTAAGAATGCTTGGATCTTCAAGAAAAACAAGAAAAAGTTCAAGTTAAAAACTTGAAAACACTATTCATTGTCTTCTTCTTTGATTAAATGAAGAAGATTGAGAAAGAATTAATGGCTTAAACTCATGATATAGTCCTAACTAAGCATGAAGATGATTAGGGAATTATCTTACCAATTTAGGAAGCTTGGATCTTGGATTTTGAAATTCTATGCCTTTAAAAATGCTAAAAGCCGAGAGCAAATGAAGAACTAATGCCTTGGTTGCTTTTGATTTTTGATGAGAATGATTTTTACTTGGCTTGGTTGACTTGTTTTGTATTTGATTTAGTCAATTACTTTCTTGCCCTTGAAATTGTGTGGTTACAAAGCTACCACACCTCCTTCCTTCCCATGTCATGCTTATGTCATCCTCATGATGTCATCCTCCCTTCCTTGTCCTCTTTCTATTGGTTGGATGACATCATTCCCACTAATCCCTTTGATTAACTTCCTAATCGTTTGCCTAATGACCGCTGATCTGTTATACGGTTCGCTTAACTTTCATTCTCGTTTATCGTTTGAAGGATCACACCCGGGATCTTATTACTTAGGTTCCCTTAACCTTTCTCAATACATTATATTCCTTTTTATGATCCTCTATTACAATCCTTTAATTTAAATCCTTTTTATCCTGTTACCTTATACTCAATTATCTCCGTATCTTATGGATTTCCGGGAAAAACCAAAGTGTTCGGAATTGGATTCTGACGATCTTTACATACACTTATATACTTCATAGAGTACTAATAATATCCCAGAATATCCATAACAGAACCCCTACATAGTGTGGCGTGAAAAGTTTTCTCATTCAGCTAAAACACTATTCACAAGGGTTACAAAAAGTTAAAAATTTTGGGGTTATTACAGTCTCCCCTCCTTAAAAGGATTCCGTCCCGGAATCAAACAGAAAACAAATGGGGGTACTTTTCTAGCATTGTGCTCTCTAGTTCCCAAGTTGATTCTTCCACATTATGATTCTGCCATAGTACTCTGACTAGCTTGATCACTTTGTTCCGAAGCACCTGCTCCTTCTTATCCATAATCCTTACTGGCTTTCTCCACGTAAGTTAGATCTGGCTGCATATCCACCTGCTCGTACTCCACTATGTGCCTGGCATCCCGATGATACCTCCTTAGCATTGACACATGGAACACATTATGAACTTGTTGCAAATTAGGGGGTAGGGCTAGCTCGTAAGCTAACTTTCCAATCCGTCTTAATATCTCAAAAGGTCCAATATATCTTGGGCTTAGTTTTCCTTTCTTTCCGAACCTCATTAATCCCTTCCAAGGGGATACTTTCAACAGTACTAAGTCCCCTACTTCATATTCCTTATCCTTTCGGGCTAGGTCTGCATATTTCTTTTGTCTGTCTTGGGCTGCTACAAGTCGCCCTCTGATAAGATCCACTATATCTTTGGTCCTTTGGACCACTTCGGGTCCGAGCATCTTCCGCTCTCCTACTTCATCCCAGTATAAGGGAGATCGACACCTTCTTCCGTACAGGGCCTCATAAGGCGGCATTCCGATGCTAGCATGAAAGCTATTGTTATAAGAAAACTCGATCAACGGCAAGTGATCATCCCAACTTCCTTTAAGGTCTATTGCACAGACTCTCAACATATCCTCTAGTGTCTGGATGGTCCTTTCACTCTGTCCATCCGTTTGGGGATGGTATGCGGTACTCATATTTAACTTGGTCCCCGCACATTCCTGAAAGCTCCTCCAAAATGTGGAGTTGAACCTGGGGTCTCGGTCTGAGACAATGGACGCTGGGACTCCATGTCGCGTCACTATTTCCTTAAGGTAAATGTCCACCAGTCTATCGACTGTGTATCTCTCATTGATAGGAATGAAATGAGCTGACTTTGTCAGTCGGTCTATAATTACCCAAATGGCGTCGTGATTGGCTTTCGTCCTTGGCAAGCCTACAACAAAATCCATCGCTATCTGTTCCCATTTCCATTCGGGAATCTCCAGGGGTCGCAAAAGTCCACTGGGTCTCTGGTGCTCTGCCTTTACTCTTTGGCAAGTCAAACACTTGTTCACCCATTCTGCTACGTCCCTCTTCATGTTGGGCCACCAGTAATATTCCTTCAAATCCCTATACATCTTGGTACTTCCCGGGTGAATGGAATACCTTGAACTATGGCTTTCATCCAAAATCTCATCTTTAAGTTCTTGAACATTCGGAACCCAAATTCGGTAGGAGTACCTCATTATCCCTTTATCATCTTTCTCAGTATGGATCTCCTCTCCAGTCATTGACTCTCTGCCTTCATTCATTATTTTCTCCTGGCACAATCTGATCTTTTCCAATAACTCTGGCTGCATTGAGATCTCAAAAAGCTTTTCAATTCCGGTTCCGGTTACCTTTACTTCTATTTCCATTTTCTCAAAATCCCTTATCAACTCTTCCGAAGTCGTTATCATTCTGAGTCTTTCCTTTCTACTAAGGGCATCAGCCACCACATTGGCTTTCCCTGGATGATAGAGAATCTCACAATCATAGTCCTTGATTAGTTCTAACCATCTCCTCTGGCGCATGTTGAGCTCTTTCTGCGTAAATATGTACTTGAGGCTCTTATGGTCTGTGAAAATCTCGCACTTCTCTCCATACAAGTAGTGCCTCCAAATTTTTAAAGCAAATACTATTGTCCGCGAGCTCAAGGTCATGAGTAGGATATCTAACCTCGTATTCCTTCAGTTGTCTCGACGCATACGCAATAACTTTACCGTGCTGCATAAGCACACATCCTAATCCTTTGTGCGACGCGTCACTATATATCACAAAATCTCCTTTTCCGTCCAGCAATGCCAATACCGGAGCCGTTATCAACCTTTTCTTTAATTCCTGAAAACTGTTCTCGCATTTCTCCGTCCATTCAAACTTCTCTGTCTTACGAGTAAGTCGTGTCAAAGGGGCTGCGATCTTCGCAAAGTCCTGTACAAATCTACGATAGTAGCCGGCCAATCCTATGAAACTCCTTACCTCTGTGGGTGTGGTTGGCCTTTCCCATTTTGAGACCGCCTCTATCTTGGAGGGGTCGACCAATACTCCTTCTTTATTGATCACATGTCCTAAAAACTGTACTTCATTCCGCCAGAATTCACACTTCGAGAATTTGGCATATAACTGCTCCTCTCTGAGTATTCCTAGAGCTATCCTCAAATGCTCTGCATGTTCTGCCTCAGTCCTTGAGTAGATCAAAATATCATCGATAAAAACTATCACACACTTGTCCAAGTACTTCTTAAATACTCTATTCATTAAATCCATGAAAGCCGCTGGGGCGTTGGTTAATCCAAAGGACATTACCAAGAACTCATAATGCCCATACCTGGTACGGAACGCTGTCTTGGAAATATCTTCGGGTTTAATCTTTAGTTGGTGATATCCAGTTCTCAGGTCAATCTTGGAAAAATAAACAGCATCCTTTAGCTGGTCGAACAGATCGTCTATTCTAGGTAATGGGTACCTGTTCTTTATGGTTAGCTTGTTCAACTCTCGATAGTCTATGCACAACCTCATGCTCCCATCTTTCTTTTTAACAAATAAAACTGGTGCTCCCCACGGAGACACACTGGGTCTTATCATACCCTTATCCAAGAGTTCCTGCAATTGGATAGCTAATTCCTTCATTTCTAACGGGGCTAACCGGTAAGGTGCTTTTGAAACTGGCGCCGTCCCTGGGGCCAACTCAATAGCAAATTCAATCACTCTATCGGGTGGTAATCCCGGAAGGTCTTGTGGGAATACATCTTCAAATTCGTTGACTACTGGAATATCTTGTAAGTTGGGCACCTCCTTCTGCGTGTCCACCACATAGGCTAGGTAGGCCTCACTTCCTTTTCGTAGCATCCTTTTGGCCTGAGCCATAGTCAAAAATTTATGCGTCTGCCTCTTTCCTCTAAATATAACTTCTTTCTTCCCGGGGATATTTAACTTAACTTTCTTCCCTTTACAGTCTATCTGAGCATCGTTGCTAGATAGCCAGTCCATTCCTAAAATCACATCAAACTCCCCTAATTTAAAAGGAATCAGATCAACACTGAAAGATTGCTCCCCTATGCCTATCTCACAGGCGGGGTGAATCTGGTTAACAGGAATAATTTCATGATTGGCTATTTCTACTTGTAAGGGTTCTATCAAGGGTTCAGCCTTAAGTCTTAACTTACGCGCAAGGTCCTTTGATATAAAAGATTTAGTTGCTCCCGAATCAAATAAAACATTTGCACTGACTGAATTTAGAGAAAGGGTACCTGCTATCACATCTGAATCTTTCATAGCATCCTGGACTGTCATGTTGAAAGTCCTCGCAGTAGGTGGCTTATTAGAAGCAGCCCTGCTTGCTCCCGAAGCTGCTGGTTTGTTCATTGGGCATTCCTTCTTCCAATGACCTGGGCGTCCACACAGATGACAATTGGTGGTTGGAACGACGACAGGGGTTGATGATGGGCACTTAGTTGAATAGTGGCCTTCCCGACCGCACTTAAAACAGGTTACTGGCCTTCCTTTACACTCCCCAGTGTGATTCCTTCCACATATGTTACAGGCTGGCAATGGGGGTCGAGACTGGTTGGAATAGGACATTCTTGACTTCTGGCCGCCCTGGCTCACACTCACACTCATTGGCCGCTTAAACCCAGTGTTCCTTCCTGGTAGGGACACTGCTCCTCGATTAAATCTAGTTGGGAAGCTCCTTCCTGCGGAACCTCCACCCATGCTCATACTTTTCCTCTTTATTCCTTTCTCCTCTCTTTCCTTCTGCATCTGTTCACTTCCAACTTCTACAATCGTTGCCTTTTGCACCAGAGTGGCATAGTCCGTAAGCTCAAGGATTTCCACCCTATTCTGAATCCACGGTTTCAGTCCCTGCTGAAACCTCCTAGCTTTCTTTTCCTCGGTGCTCACAAACTTCGGCACAAACCTTGATAACTCAGTAAATTTCGCCTCGTACTCTGCTACAGACAAGTTATTCTGCTTTAGCTCCAAGAATTTGACCTCCATCTGGTTTTCCATAAACCTCGGGAAATACTTCCCCAGAAACAACTGACTAAATCTCTCCCAGGTTATAATAGCATCTGTCTCCATGTTTTTCTTGGCCTCCCACCAGTAGTTAGCTTCTCCTTTCAGAAGGTAGGTAGCAAATACAGTCTTTTGTGCCTCCTCGGTACTCAAAATCTCAAAAGATTTCTCCATTTCCTTTAACCATGCCCTTGCCTCAACTGGGTCGGCTGATCCGTGGAACTCAGGGGGCTTAAGGGACTTAAAAGCCCTGAAAGAGTTTGCCACAGCATTGTTACTTCCTTGAGGGGGTGGGTTGGGTTGACGTTCCAAATTCTGCCTTAGGAGTTGCATGAACTGGCTCATGGGATCCATGCCTGGGTTTGGTACTGGTTGCTCAACCTCGGTTTCTCCTTCTTCAGCCTCTATCTCAAATCCCTCAACATCATATGTTTCCTCTTCCTCTTCATACAGGGAGTCATCCTGTTCCACATAATCCTCATCTTCCTCTTCACTGTGTTCTTGGTTTCTATTGTCCTGATTATGGTTTCCCTGGTCCTCAGACCCAGGGTTCGCCCTAGTTCCTATCTTTCTTGGCGGCATGATTCTGATAACAATAAAAACAATTATTGGGAAAATTCAACGTTAGGTCACAATCATATACAACATTGTGCCTTGCACAGCACTTATAATGGGGAGAACGTATATCGCAATTCTATTATTTTAAGAAAGCTCTAATACGAAGTGCAGTAATAATAATAAAACAGTGATCCCGTCACTATGGAACTGAACCGAAAGGAAACAAATATATACATAATGCGAGAATACATAGTTTGATCTGGTCAAAAGTACAACAGTGCTACAGTCATCTGTCCCAAAAGTGATACACAAGAGTCTATCTGTCTAGTCAGAAAAAGGGATGCTATATACAAGTCAACTATCCCGGAAAATTGGCTCTTACTAAGGCCTCGGCTAACTAGACAACTAGACTATTCCATCATCAATCCTGAATCACACACCGGAGCGGGTCAGCTCCCAAACCCTTTCCATCGCACGACGGAAGATATAGTCGGCCTGCCGCCTGGAGATCCTACCATGCCTGTCCCCCTGGAGAGATCTGAGTCTCGCTCGGGATGTGAGCTCTATCCCCGTAAGCTCCCTCCTCAAGGATCGGGGTATAGAAGCCCTGGTCTCATAAGCTCGGGTACGCCTACCCGCCCTCTCTGCATCCAACTCCCTCCTGGCCTCATCTAGTCGGCCCTCGGCAACAGCCACTCGGGTCCTCAATACATCCTGAACATATCCATGAGCTAACGAAGACTGCCTGTGGGCAGGGTCAAGAGGTGGTGAATCCGGAGCCGCTGAGGGTGCCTCCTCGGTCTGCCTAGGCTCGGAAGTATGGGTCTCTGAGCTGTCATCATCAGGAATCCAAGATAGTGGTGGAGGGGTAGGGGCTCTGACCACCAGAAGTGTGGGTAAAGGGATACCGGCATACACTACCACAGATCCAACACGCTCCTCAGCTACTGGGACCTCATCTGGGTCCTCCTCATCTGGAATAGCAATAACCTCTGTCTCTGACTCCTCTGAGGGGTCCTCCTCATCTGAAACAGCAATGACCTCCGTCTCAGGCTCCTCTGAGGGGTCCTCCTCATCCTCCTCCATCTTAGGCTCCTCCTGATCCTCAACATCTAACAATGCCTCATCATGCTCACGCTCGAACATCTCGGGGTCCTCTATCTCAGGCGCCTACACATTAAACGAGCTAAGTTACTATCATGATACTTATAAGGGTTCCCGTAAGGGTTTTAACTGTCAGTACTACTTTAAGTAGTCCGACCATGAACTTGGCAAGAGTTCTTATTATCTTTGTGAGTTTGTTATTATATCGTCGCATCATCTCTGAGGTTTATAACGCTTAGCTCTGATACCATTTCTGTAACAACCCCAGATCCGGGGTCGGGGATCCGGGTTGTCACGGTCTTTCTTTCCACAATATCACTTCACTTAATTAATAATAAATAACCTCATGCTGTGACCCCATACTAACACACACCACAACCCGTTATAGTCTCAGAGATGCAATTGAAATAAGTACAAGTCTTTGAATCCACAATTTAAAATTATTACAACCCCAAATGATTACTTGATAATTTACAGTTAATTGCCATTATCTGCCACAAGTTATAATTATACATAATTTGATTCTCAAAAGTAGATGGCCTGAACTATAATGGATCTACCTCTGCAGCTATAGCAGCTACAACATCATCGGGAAGACGCGGGGCGCTTCCCACGCGCTTGCGCTGGGTCTGCTGGAGTCTGGCCATCTATCCTAACTGTTGTTGTGTGATGAAGAAATAAAGCAAGAGTGAGCCTTACAGCTCGCAAGATAATACATAGTGATAACAATAATATAAGTATCTAAATGGATACTTACTAGAATCTTTTATCGTGTGTAAGATAATTACTTACTAGATATAATGTAAAAACAAGGAATGAAGTTACCAATACTTCACCACACTTATATCATTTATAAAGCTACTTGAACTACCACCGTTCAAAGTATTATAAGTTTTAAGAAAAACATCCCATAGATGAGACCACAAGTTAAGACTTGAATAGATTCAATCTTTGAAATATTATTGAATGAAAAAGTTATGAGATACTTTATTTAGTCCCGATATATATATATCCACATATATATATATCTCTAAAACATTTCCTGGAACCTCTGTTATGTAAAGTATGAACAGAGTTTGAAACATCCAATGAATTTTGGAAAGGAAAAGAATTTTGGCATAAACCAGATATCTTGCTGATCAGGCAAAGATACCCATTAGTAACCTTTTCTACTAGTAGATGGACGAATTCCCCACTGGTCATCACCCTGGCCGCATTAGGACCTATGCTGGACTGCCACTCAGCCACTTATGCATTTGATGGACTCCCACTGAGCCACTTACACTATCATGGACGCCCACTGAGCCCATGTTGCTTATGCCGACTCAATAGATGGACTTACTTCCCGAACGTTGGGTAAGTAATCAATTCATTTACCAAAACTGCAACCTTGTTGCGAATATAAAATACACCACAGAGCCGGATCCCTCAGGTTTTAGGCGAGTATTTAAATCCCCTTAAAAAGGAAGATCTTAAATATAAAAATGAGTTTTGGGATCCGCTCTAACTTTTAAAAATCATTTTGAAGACTCGAAAACACTTTATAGAGTGTTTGGAGTAAAGCTGATTTAATGAAGTAAATCAGTCCCCAGAATATTTAGAAAATGACTGAATATTATTATTTAATTAATATTCCCATAAAGAATAATCTTTATAAAAATAATTGAAGTAGAAGTATTAAAATTTATACTTGAAACGGGTATTAACTAACCAAAGATATACTTATATGAAAGTATTATCTTTATTTGAATAATCGAAAATAAGTTTGATTATCGAAACATTATTCTTTAATAAAATACAGAATATATCTCAGCAAATAATCGGAGTCATAGATCCTCAAATGAATATTCAAATATTATTCAATAAATAATATAAATGGAGTCATAAGCCCTCGAATGAATATTCGAATTAATATTCAATAATAAAATAAAGCTAAAGTTATCGAATAAATCTTATTCGATTAATAGTTTTGAAAACTATAACCATATATATATATATAAAAATATATATATTATACTCGGGAACATCGACTCCCGGTTTAGAAATATGTTCACCTTTTATCCCCTATACTAAGGGTAAACTCAAATACCGCTTATCTCTAGCATAGGTATTATGCAACTATAAGCATTTGAACCAACAGATATATAAATCAAGAATACGAAACAGGCATGCATATATATACCATATCAGCATGCTTCAATATATCGCAACATTTGCTAATTAACCAACATGCATCTATCGCAAGATAATGCATATACATATATTCATCACAACAACAGTATAACGGATAGAATACTTGCCTGAGCGACTTGGGGGTGAGAAAGGCTCGGGACGAGTCTGATATCCTATAAACAACAAGTAAGTTGGAATTAAACCGAAATCACTTATAAATCTATACTTTAACTAACTTAGATTCTAACGCTTGTTTTGCGCTCACCGATTCGCTTAAGTCACTCGGGTACCCTCGGCTCCACCATTTTTAATAATTTAACCTTTACGAGTTTTAAAGCGATTCCTTCGCGAATGACTTACCAACTGCCTAACACACTTACCATAAATGTTTCATACATTAATTAACCCTTTTTTGTCTTTAACCTACATTTCAAAGTAAGGCGAGGGAAAAAGTTTCGTTCGCGAAACGCCGTTACTTGAAACGGTCGTTTCTCCTAAACCGTGCATCGGAATCGAACGAACTACATATCAAAACGAAGCTCGTAACATGAGCTATCTAAACATGGCAGTGGTCATAATCTAGCAGGGGGTTCTCGGGTCCTAATGCTATGCACAAAAACAGTCCAAAGAAAATCGGACGTTACGACGGCTATGTTTACGCGATTTCCAAATTTTAAACCATACAAAACCAACCACAAACCAACCTCAAATCCAACATACAACCAACATCCATCCTTATCACATCATAACAACCCCAACCAATTCAATTTAATCATTCATACTTATGCCTAAACTTAACTTTAATCATACTTAAGTTCCTTTAAATCAAAACCACAACAATTACCATTCCATTTCACTACCATTCCAAATCCCAAACTCTAAATCATAACAACAAGCTACAATATCAACCCACTAATCAAAATCATCTTATAATATATAGGAATCTAGGGTTTGGAGATGGTATACCTTCCTTGAAGTGGTGGGTGGAGCTAGGAAGCCTTAAGAAGCTTTGAGAAGTCTTAAGAATGCTTGGATCTTCAAGAAAAACAAGAAAAAGTTCAAGTTAAAAACTTGAAAACACTATTCATTGTCTTCTTCTTTGATTAAATGAAGAAGATTGAGAAAGAATTAATGGCTTAAACTCATGATATAGTCCTAACTAAGCATGAAGATGATTAGGGAATTATCTTACCAATTTAGGAAGCTTGGATCTTGGATTTTGAAATTCTATGCCTTTAAAAATGCTAAAAGCCGAGAGCAAATGAAGAACTAATGCCTTGGTTGCTTTTGATTTTTGATGAGAATGATTTTTACTTGGCTTGGTTGACTTGTTTTGTATTTGATTTAGTCAATTACTTTCTTGCCCTTGAAATTGTGTGGTTACAAAGCTACCACACCTCCTTCCTTCCCATGTCATGCTTATGTCATCCTCATGATGTCATCCTCCCTTCCTTGTCCTCTTTCTATTGGTTGGATGACATCATTCCCACTAATCCCTTTGATTAACTTCCTAATCGTTTGCCTAATGACCGCTGATCTGTTATACGGTTCGCTTAACTTTCGTTCTCGTTTATCGTTTGAAGGATCACACCCGGGATCTTATTACTTAGGTTCCCTTAACCTTTCTCAATACATTATATTCCTTTTTATGATCCTCTATTACAATCCTTTAATTTAAATCCTTTTTATCCTGTTACATTATACTCAATTATCTCCGTATCTTGTGGATTTCCGGGAAAAACCAAAGTGTTCGGAATTGGATTCTGACGATCTTTACATACACTTATATACTTCATAGAGTACTAATAATATCCCAGAATATCCATAACAGAACCCCTACATAGTGTGGCGTGAAAAGTTTTCTCATTCAGCTAAAACACTATTCACAAGGGTTACAAAAAGTTGAAAATTTTGGGGTTATTACAACATTTAGGGATGTTAGTGATCAGATTGCCAAGGTTCAGGTAAATGAATCATTCTGTGAGGATGCCTGGAAGAAAAACAAAAAGGAGTTAGAATTAATTGATGGATTGTCAACGGATGTGGAATCAACGGATGATGAAAGTTATCCGTTGAAGGAAGAAAAGGAGCATCCGTTGAAGGCTCATCAATTAAAACAGGCAAGTAATTTTAAAAATAAAAATCTCAATAAGAAGGATGATTCAACTCTCAAGAACTTTGTCAAAGAAGGAGCCAGCACATCCAAAGATGCAAGTAAGGTGAATATAGGACACATGACTTTAGATCAGCTGAAAAATAGGCTTAAGTTGGTTGAGGATAAGAAGGAAAGTAAAAGAAAATCTAAAAGAAATGGGAAGGTAGGGATTAATAAACATAACAATTACACACCTGATAGGTATGCTCCTAGAAAAAGCTGTGTGCATTGTAAAAGTGTTAATCACCTATCTGATAACTGAAAATCTGTTAAACATGCTCCCATGTCTTCAAATCCCTCCATGTCTAACATGTCTATGTCACCTCTGCATGCTATGCCTGTTATGTCTCACCAGAATCCCCATGCACATTTTGCAAACATGCCATATATTAATAATCCTTATTTTACTGCATTTAGTATGCCTCACATGCCATACAATATGCCTATGTGGAATAACATGTTTGCACAATCTATGCCTTATCAAATTCAATCAAATGTGCTAAATGATTCTGTGACTAACCCTACACTTCAACCAACCACATCTGAGATCAAGGTTGACCCAAAGTTACCTAAGTCAAAAGATGCAGGAGGAATGAAGTCTAGGAAAAAGACTAACAAGGCTGGACCCAAGGAAACTTGGGTACCAAAATCAACTTGATTGATTTTGTTGTGTACAGGGAAAAAGAAGGAATCTATGGTACTTGGACAGTGGCTGTTCAAGACACATGACAGGAGATTTCACCCTGCTCACATAGTTTAAGGAGAGAGCTGGCCCTAGCATAACCTTTGGAGATGATAGCAAGGGATTCACTATGGGATATGGCTTGATTTTAAAAGAAAATGTCATCATTGATGAAGTTGCATTGGTTGATGGTCTCAAACACAATTTATTGAGCATCAGTCAACAATGTGATAGAGGGAATACTGTTTCCTTCAATTCTGAAGCCTGTATTGTCACAAGTAAGAAGGACAATAAAGTGGTTCTAACTGGAGTTAGAAAAGGGAATGTGTACTTAGCTGACTTCAACTCTACAGATGCAGAATCCATTACTTATCTTCTCAGCAAAGCAAGTTAAGTTGAAAGTTGGCTATGGCACAAGAAGCTGTCCCATTTGAATTTCAAGATAATGAATGATCTAGTCAAAAAGGACTTAGTTAGAGGAATGCCTCTAGTAGAATTCACAAGCGATGGACTGTGTGATGCTTGTCAGAAAGGAAAGCAAAAGAAAGTATCATTCAGTAAGAAGCTTGAATCTGTAATTGATGAACCATTACAACTGCTACACATGGATCTTTTTGGACCAGTCAATTTATTGTCAATTTCAAGGAAAAGATATTGCCTAGTGATTGTAGATGATTTCTCAAAGTTTTCATGGGTCTATTTTCTTGGATCAAAGGATGAAGCTAGTGAAATCATTATCAATCATATCAAGCAAGTCAACGATCATCCTGATTTCAAAGTAAGGAATATTAGGAGTGACAATGGAACTGAGTTCAAGAATTCAACCATGAAGTTGTTCTGTGAAGAAAATGGGATCATGCATGAGTTCTCAGCTCCAAGGACCCCACAACAAAATGGTGTGGTGGAAAGGAAGAACAGATCATTAATTGAAGCTGCAAGGACAATGCTTGAAGAGTCAAAACTCCCAACTTACTTTTGGGCTGAGGCTGTTAACTGTGCATGTTACACTCAGAATATTTCTCTAATCAATCAAGCAAAAGGCATGACTCCCTATCAATTATTCAAGAGAAGAAAACCAACTTTAAACTTCCTGCATGTCTTTGGTTATAAATGTTACATCTTAAGGAATCAATCTGATCACAAAGGGAAGTTTGATGCAAAGGCTGATGAAGGAATATTTGTTGGTTATTCTTCTGGAAAATCATATAGGGTCTACAATCTAAGAACCAACATTGTCATGGAATCTGTGCATGTTGTGTTTGATGATAAAAAGATTGATGGACTAACAAATGAGGGACATCATGAAGGACTCAAATTTGACAATATTGAGATATATTGTGATGATAGTGAAGATGAGAATGATGAAGAAGGCATCTCAAGAAGAATTCAAAATCTGCCTTTGGATAATGCACAGAATGCTGCATCCGTTAAAAGTCATAATTCAGCTTCCGTTGAAAGAAGCAATGCAGCATCCGTTGAAAGACAAAGTGCATCATCCGTTGAAGTTCATAATGAAGCATCCGTTGATCACAGTCTGTCAATGGATAATCAATTCACTTCATCAGTTGATAGAGCTCCCAACTCCTTTCAAAGGATCAACAACTCAGGGGGAGTGTCAACCAATCAACATTATATCTCACATCATGACAATACTGAGGCAACCTCATCTAGAGCTAATCTACCACCTCAAAGGAAATGGACCAAGAATCACCCTTTTGAACTGATCATTGGTGATGCTACAACTAAAGTGCAAACTAGAAGGGTTACTCAAGATGAATGTCTGTATAGTAGCTTTCTATCACAGGAGGAACCTAAGAGAGTAGAAGAAGCTCTATTGGATCCAGATTGGATTTTAGCAATGCAAGAGGAGCTAAACCAATTTGAGAGGAACAAAGTATGGAAGCTGGTACCCAAGCCAAAGAACAAGAGTTCTATTGACACAAAATGGGTATTCAGAAACAAGATGGATGAAAATGGCATTGTCATAAGGAATAAAGCCAGATTGGTTGCTAAAGGCTATTCTCAACAAGAGGGAATAGATTTTGATGAAAGATTTGCTCCAGTTGCCAGACTTGAAGCCATCAGAATCTTTCTAGCCTATGCAGCCCATGCCAATTTCAAAGTCTATCAAATGGATGTCAAGAGTGCATTTCTAAATGGGGAACTGGAGGAAGAAGTTTATGTAAGCCAACCTCCAGGATTTGAAGACCCAAACTTTCCAGACTATGTGTATTATCTGTTGAAAGCACTCTATGGACTAAAGCAAGCACCTAGAGCCTGGTATGAGACTTTGTCAAAATTTCTTCTAGATAATCATTTCACAAGAGGTACTGTTGACAAAACTCTTTTCTTTAGAAATGTTAATGGCTCTACAATACTTGTTCAAATTTATGTAGATGATATTATATTTGGATCTACAGATGATAAACTTTGTAAAAAGTTTGCTAAGTTAATGCAAAGTAAATATGAAATGAGCATGATGAGAGAGCTAACTTATTTTCTTGGTTTACAAGTTAAACAAGTTAGTGGTGGAATTTTCATTAGTCAAACTAAATATATTTATGATCTTTTAAAGAAGTTTGACTTAATGGACTGTTCATCTGCAAAAACTCCCATGGCCACTGCCACCAAGCTTGAATTAAACAAGGCTGAAAAGTCTGTGGACATTTCAAGTTATAGAGGCATGGTTGGCTCACTTTTATATTTAACTGCTAGTAGACCTGATATAATGTTCTCTACATGTCTTTGTGCTAGATTTCAAGCTGACCCTAAAGAATCTCACTTAGTGGCTATTAAAAGAATCTTCAAATCTCTCAAAGGGACTCCAAATCTAGGAATTTGGTACCCTAGAGAGTCTAGTTTTGATCTAATTGGCTACTCAGATGCAGATTATGCAGGCTGTAAAATAGACAGGAAAAGCACAACTGGCACCTGTCAATTTCTAGGGAACAAGCTTGTGTCATGGTTCAGCAAGAAACAAAATTATGTTTCTACATCAACAGCTGAAGCTGAGTACATTGCTGCTGGTAGTTGCTGTGCACAGATACTATGGATGAGGAATCAATTATTTGACTTCGGACTAACTGTTGACAAAATTCCTATATTCTGTGACAACACAAGTGCCATTGCCATTACTGAAAATCCAGTGCAGCACTCAAGAACCAAGCACATTGATATCAAGTACCACTTCATTAGGGAACATGTGATGAAAGGTACAGTGGAACTTCATTTTGTTCCAAGTGAAAAGCAGATTGCAGACATATTTACCAAGTCACTTGATGAATCAACATTCACAAGATTAGTAAGTGAGCTAGGTATGCTTAATTATTCATAATTTATGTCCTCTATATAATCTGCCTTGAAGCCTGAAATCAATTTGCTGCAAGAACAAAGTTGGCTTTAAGTAAGACTTATCCTATCAACGGATATTCCCTATCCGTTGAAAGCCAAAATTGTTCTATCAACGGATGTTCATTATCCGTTGAAAGACAAATACATTTCTGGTAATTTTATCCCTCAACGGATAAAATAGTGTTGATCATCAACGGATAACTATTTACCTTATTCGTTGAAGTGTCACATCGGTTACTTTAAGAGAGTCACAGCCGTTGATTCTTTTCCTCAACCGTTGATACAGATATACACTGTTGTATGTATTTGTATTAAAGGCAGTTTTCAGAATTTCTACAGTTTTCCTTATTCTTAAAGGCTGTAATTTACTTAAAAGTATCATTTAATCATTTTATTTACATTTTAATTCAAGAAAGTATAAAAGCCCATTGAATTCTAATTTTCACTTTACGCTTTCTTGCAATTTTTATTCTCCTTCTCTCCCAAAATTCTCAAGTTTTTCTCTGCAACCTCTACTCACAACAATGGCACCAGTAGTCAAAATTATGTCTCAATCTGGATTTGTTTATGAAAAGAATAATTTCGTAGCCTTGGTTGAAAAGAATGAAGCCCATTCTGATTATCACAAGATGATGGACTTCATCAAAAACTGCAAACTAAGCTATGCAATGCTGGAAGCCCCAACCATCTACTGTGAGGTGATTGAGGAGATTTGGACAACTGCAGAGTTCAACTCCACAGATTTGACTATTGCCTTCTCTCTCAAAGGTAAGGATTATTGCATTAACTGTGATGATATACAGTCTTGCTTTAAGTTGCCTGAGAATAATGCCATGACACCACACACTGATCAAGATGTATCTGCTATGTTAGATTCCATAGGCTATGCTTTTGATTCTGCTAGTTTAGGTAGTATTAGAAGGAAGGGCCTTAGGAAACAATGGAGTTTTCTTGGAGATGCCTTTATTAAGGTTTTCTCTGGGAAGATTAGCAATTTTGATGCCATAACTTCATCTCTTGTTAATATGCTCTATATGCTAGTTTCTGATAGGTACTTTAATTTTAGCAACTGTGTCATGCTAGAATTAGGTTCCAGATTAGGTAACAAAGCTAATAGACCAAATAACATCTACTATGCTAGATTCTTTATGTTATTGGCTAACCATGTTGCTGAAGGATTGATTATATCAAATGAGAACAATAAACTCAAATGCTGGGCACAAGAGAAAAGGGTCCTTGCAAACCTTGTGAGAATGAACCTCAACAGCCAGGTGCCATTGGTATATTTGCCAATCATGACTGCACCACATGTAAGTGAGGTAAACACTTCTATAACTCCTACTGTTTCCAACCCCATTGTTTCTTTGTCTTCCAGTGTGGCAATGAAATCTGTTTCTTTGTCCAAACAGATTCCTACCAAAGCCACCAAAACTAAAACTTCAAAACACAAGTCAAAGAAAACCACCTCTGTTGTCTCTCAAAAGACAACAGTTGTAACAACTACAATAAACCCTGAAGGGAGTGAACAGGGTGTGAGTGGTGAGGGGAGGGGTGAACATCAAGAAACCCCCCAGGATAAGGTGGGAGAGGTGAGTGGTACCCCAGCCAGCCAAGCCACAGTCTCTCAAAAGACTGTGGTGGTTCAAAAGGAGTCAAACACATCCCTAGTTGCATCGTCCCAAAAGGGTGCAACTATTAAAAATAGTCCCCAACCAGGGACAAAGAACAAAAGAGGGAGGGACACTGAAGCCACACATTCACCAATCAAAGCCTTTTCAAGGAAGAAGAAGGCCAAGACCCTAGTTTCCACACAAGGGGCACACACAGCACAGATACATCCACCTGTATCTTTACCTTCTCAAATTCAGCTTGATGTGATTCCAGCAAATGTGGAATCACAGCCCCATTCTCTCATAATAGAAACACATCAATCATCAAACTCTCCATCACCCTCTCTGGATGTGGATATGATATTCACATCAATTCCTGATTCTCCCTCATTAAAACTCAGGGAGGAGCTCCACTCAAAACCTGATGATTATCATCTTTTAGATGATTTGTTGGATCATCAGCCAATTCTTTCAGATGTAGTTGAAGAATCTGTGTCACCTCACTTAAAATCAATTCACACAGATTCAACAATTATGTCACTTTCTATATCTACATCTTTTCCTTCTTCAACGGATATCTCTCATCCGTTGACAAGTGGTTGTTCTTCAACGGATAAGCTTAACAGCAGTTATCCGTTGATACCATCAGTTTCCACTTCAACGGATACTCCCTATCCGTTGATGGTCTCTACACATATAACAGAAACAATTCCAACTGTAGAGGACATGGTTACTGTACAATCACTTTTAGGTTTAAGGGAAGGGAGTGATATTTTATGTGAGAGGCTGGGTTGCTCCCAGGCAAAAGGAGAGGTTGAGAGTCATCATATGCATGCTATTTCTTCCAGCATGGCAAAAGTGAGTGAGGGGAGTGCCACCTTAGAAGGTGAGGGTGAGGGTGTGAGGGTGTGTATGAGCCAGGGGGAGCCCCTGATGCAAGAAAATAGAGAAAATGAGAGAAAGGCAGGTACAAAAGCTATAAAGGTGGATCCAGCCATTGCTAGTGAGTCAATGATAGTGGATGATGCAGAAAAGGAAAGACAATTTCAGCAACATTACAAAGCTGTAATTGATAACATTTCCTTGGATGCTGACACTTTTACTCACCCTGTTCTAGCCTATCAATTATTGGCTGCTAAGGGCAATGTGGAGGCAGAACAGACCTTAAACATAGTACACACTTCAGAATCTCTTCTCAGAGACAAAGTTGCTGTTAACAGGCTGCCTTCTCAAGCTGGTGAGCCATCTGAAGAATTTGGAGTAAATTCTAATGATGATGACTCTGATTCTTTGGATGAGAGCATGAACTTAGGGGGAGAAGCAGGCCCAAGTTCTGTTCCAGATCTCCCTGATTGGGCATGGGCAAAGGCATCTACAACAGGAGAGTTTGGTGTCACTTTGGTCAGGCAAGTAATGACTATTCAGAAGGCCCTTCAGGAGACTACAGATGCTGGTACCAAGGCAATTCTTCAAGCTCATCTGGACTCTCTGCATCTCTTGCAGTTGCAGCACTTCAAACAGAATCTAAGTGTGGATGAACTCAAGCAGGACATTACTGATCTGAAATCCTACAATGCTGAGAAGTTGGATTCAGTTATACCTTATGGTACTATACAAGATTTGTTGGGGAGATTAAGGAAAGAATCTGATGCTGACAAGAGGCTGGCCAGATTGGAAAACAGAGTTCAGATCATTGAAGACTCTATGGTCACCATTCTTCAGAATCAACAAACTCAGACAAATCTACTAATGCAGCTGGCAAAAGCACAAGGCTTGACCCCTACCCTTGATGATAACAAAAAGGGGGAGAATAAAAGGGAAGGGGAAGGAGAGCCATCAACAACAGTTCAAATATCTCAAGTGTTAGTTCCTGCCATCACCACTTCTCCACCTATTCAAATCAAAGGAAAGCTTGATGGAATTGATGTAATCCAGATAGCAGCAGCTGAATTGCAAGTCAAAGAGCAAAGGAGAAAAATTGATGAAAAGATGCAACAAATTTTTGGTTCTACAACTTCTAAATCACAATCTGTGAAGCATAGCACAAAGGTGGAACCAATTATTATGGAGCTCAAGCAAGTAAGGAGGAATAAGGTTGGAAAAACTTCTTCCAAGAATCTGAAACCTATGGTTCTCAAGCCCAACAACAGATCCAATAAGGACTCTACAAAGAATCCTCTAAGCCTTGCTCAGATGAAAGAAGTGGATTTTCCTCCTCCAAAACCTGATGAAGACAAGGTTTTAGGTGGAAGTATCATAAAGCACAAAGAGACCATGGATGTGGCTGTAAGGAGGAACATGGCTATTATCTTCAGAGAGGGAAAGAGCATATGTGTAATGCAAGGACATCCCAAATTCTTAATAGCCAAGAGGGAAGAAACCAGAAGGTTAAAGGAAGAAGCCAAAAAGCTAAAGGCTGACAAGAGAGCACAAGTAAAGCTTGAAAAACAGCTAAAGTCAAGTCAAGCTGAAGAAAAGAAAGAAATTGAAGACAAAAGTGAAGATGAAGATATGGGGGACATGGTTGATAGTGATATGGAAAGAAAGAAGTAAGGAAAAAGATGAATGGCAGAAAGGGAACAGAAAGAAGGCCAATGCAAAGAGAAAGATGGTAGATGAGACTGAAGAAACCCAATCAAAATCCAAACCACTACCTTCTATTCCTGAACCCATTGTGCCTGACCCCTTCATAAACATTCATGGTGAAACAATCATTCCTAAGGAGGATCCAATTGATTGGGACACCATCAAATTACCCACCTTCTTAACCTCTTCTCCACCATCAAAGAAGCAGAAAAGAAGAATCAAATCAACACCCTCTAAAACCTCAATCAAATTCACTCAGAAGCCTAAGCCTAAGCCTCAAGCCTCTAAGGATGATTATGTTCACATTTGTGATATAAAAGAATTTTCAGACATTGAACTCTATCTGGATGAGCTGGAGGAAGTAAGGGGAATAGCTGCCTACAGACAGCTACCAGAAAGACTAGTGTTTAAATACAAAGGAAGTGGGGAAAGAACTTGGCCTCTCTACAGGATTCTGAATTAAGGCTACTCTACCTTGGTTAGAGTCTACTCAGCCATACAAAGGGATTCTGGCTTTACCAGGACTGCCAAGACTGAGATTCTCAACAAGATTGCCAACATAAGGAAAACTTGGTGGGAGCCCAATGCCTTGCCTAGAACATTACTCATTCAAGAAAGAGGAATTACAGTTCACAAATCACCTCATTGGTTGATGGAGTTCAGAGACAACAAAGGAGTCAGAAGATTTTTCAGACTTGAAGATCAGCTCAAGATTTCCAGTAATGAAACTCTCAAGGATATGCAATCTAAGTTGGACATCAATGAAGAAGATGAGCTGAGTTCTACAGACAACTTCAACTTCAAATAGAGGAGAATGACAGGAGGCTAGAAAAGAAAATAAGGGATCAAAGGAAAAGAAATTAATCTGCTCAGGCTAAAGGAGCACCCTTGGAAACAATGTAATTCTTCAATTCCATCTCAGCATATATATTTTTGCAGCACTTTTGAATTTCTGCTTTATTACAGTTAATATATTTGTCAAGTGTTTTGTTATCATCAAGCTAAACCCAAATTTATGCCTACAGTTCTAGTAGACATAAATAGGGGGAGATTGTTAAGAATATGTGTATTAGTTTGATGATAAGTTAAACAAAACACTTAAGTAGAAATCTAGTGTTTGTAGCCTCAACGGATAAGACCATCTTGGCTATCCGTTGAAGGAGTAGCTTTACTTAGCAATAAGTTTAGTATTATAGCACATTTGATTCTCTGGATTCAAGTTGTAATTCTTAGATGTTGTAGGAAAGTATCAATCATGTTGACTACTAGTGGATATACAAATAGGAGGGCTAATTGTAAATATTTCATGCCTTATAATTTTGTATAAGTGAAGAAGTATCAACTGATAATGAAGACCTTCAACGGATAAGAAACAAAGCTTCAACAGATGTCTCTAATGCTTCAACGGATAATATCCATCAACGGATAAGTGCTTCAACGGATAAAGACTTCAACTGATAATGCATCAACGGATAAAGCTTCAACGGATAAAGCCTCAACGGATAAGGCATCAATGGATGAAAGCTTCAACGGATGCTTAGTTCATTAGCAGTTGATAGTGACTAATTCATAAGCTGACAGAGGCACATGGGTTGACAGAGATAAACTGGAATGTGGAAGCCTCTAGGAGGAATTAAGAAAATGCAGCATTTCCATTCTGATGCAAACAAGGAAGTATTCAAAGATCAACAGCCAAGCCTAAATTGCATTTGATAGAGAAATGAAGAAGAAACATGTGAAGAACTTTTTTTTAATTATATTTTACAGTTTTGTCTTCACTTGTAAACTTGGTGATATATAAACCAAGTAGCAGCTAGTAATTAGATAAGAATTTTCCTGAGCTGTTTAGAAATATCCAGAGAGAAAATCATCTAGTTTGTACTAGGAAGCAGCTGTAATTTAATTCTTTGAATCATAGATTTTCTGAAATAACACATCTCTGGTGGAACAACAAATCCATTAGAAAAGTTTTTAAGATCCTTGTGTTCTTTACATTTGTGTTTGAATATATATCTGTCTGCATTGGCTTCAAGCAATTCACACACACTTGTTCTCAAAAACACTTAGCCTTAGAAACTGCTCAAAACTTGAAAAAGTTTTGAGATTTACATTCAACCTCCCTTCTATAAATCTCATTGTTAGTCCACTGGGAATAACAATGGTTATTTCAGAACTTGACCAAATGTTAAGGTCTGATGCATTAGAGTAAGCCTTGATGGGGAAATCAGATAATGAAGATGATGAAGGTGATGAGCAGTTGCAGTATTTGAATGCTTCTCCTTAGAAGCCAAGGATGAATATGCCTTTTGAATCTATTGGGATGTCAGAACTCAAAAATGCTGAGGGGCGTCTCAAGCCATCTATTGAGGAAGCTCCTACACTCGAGCTTAAATCGTTGCCTGAATACTTGAGGTATGGCTTTTTAGGTGATGCATCTACTTTACCTGTTATTATTGCATCTGACCTTTCAGGTAGTGATAAGGAAATGCTTTTGAGAATTCTGAGAGACTTCAAGTTGGCAATTGGATGGACTATAGCAGATATCAAGGGAATCAGCCCTTCTTATTATATGCGTAAAATTCTGCTAGAGGAATGAAGTAAGCCGGCTGTTGAGCAAAAGAGAAGGCTAAATCCGATCATTGAGGAGGTTGTGAAGAAGGAAATTCTCAAGTGGCTAGATGCTCCTATTTCTGACATGTCTTGGGTGAGCCTAATTCAGTGTATGCTGAAGAAAGGAGGCATAAATGTGGTTGCTAATGAAAAGAATGAGCTTATTCCTACTCGAACAGTCGCGGGGGGGGGGGGGGAGTTTGCATGGATTATAGGAAGCTGAACAAGGCCACAAGGAAAGATCACTTCCCTCTTCCTTTTATTGATTAGATGCTTAACATGTTGGCTGGGCATGAATACTACTGTCTTCTGGATGGCTATTCGGGCTATAATCAGATCTGTATTGCTCCAGAAGACCAAGAAAAGATTACCTTTACTTGTCCGTTTGGTATTTTTACCTTCAGAAGAGTTTCTTTTAGGTTATGTGGTGGACTTTCCACATTTTAAAGATGCATGATGGCCACTTTATCTAACATGATTGGTCAGAATATGGAGGTGTTTATGGATGATTTTTTTTGTGTTCGGGGATTCTTTCGACGAGTGCTTGTAAAATCTTGGCACAGTTCTTAAAAGGTGTGTTGAGACCAATCTGGTTCTCAACTGGGAGAAATGTCACTTTATGGTACAACAGGGCATTATACAAATATTAAATGTATGTTTTATGCGCACAAGGTCTCTAGTAAGGGTCTTGAGGTGGACAAATCCAAGGTGGGGGTCATTGAAAACCTTCCTCCACCAATTTCTGTTAAGGGAATCCGCAGTTTTCTTGGTCATGCGGGTTTTTATCGGCGGTTCATCAAGGATTTCTCTAAAATCTCTAAACCATTGTGCAATATATTAGAGAAATATGTCCCTTTCAAGTTTGATGATGAGTGTCTAGTTTCTTTTGAAATATTAAAGAAGAGCTTGATCACGGCACCTGATTGGAATGAACCTTTTGAAATGATGTGCGATGCGAGTGACTATGCAATTGGAGCAGTTCTTGGGGAAAGGAAGAACAATATATTTCATGTGGTCTATTATGCTAGTAAGACCCTCAATGGTGCTCAACTAAACTACACCACAACTGAAAAAGAGTTATTGGCCATTCTCTATGATTTTGAGAAGTTTAGATATTATTTGTTTGGGACGAAGGTGACAGTTTTCACTGATCACGTTGCGATTCGCTATCTCGTCTCGAAAAAGGACTCGAAGCCTAGATTGATTCGATGGGTTCTTTTACTTCAGGAGTTTGAACTGGAGATCAAGGTAGAAGAGGTACCGAGAATCAATTTGTTGATCATCTCTCTCGGTTAGAAGATCCAAGTACAGCTTCTTATGACAAGACATTGATAAATGAGTCATTTCTCGATGAGTAGTTGTTTGGGGTACAAGAAGAAGAACCGTGGTTCGCAGACATTGTGAACTATCTTGTGAGCAACATTATGCCCCCGGACTTAACTTCTGCTCAAAGGAAGAAGTTTCTTCACGAGGTGAAATGGTACATGTGGGATGAGCCATTTTTTTCGGCAAAGAGATGACCAAATCTTCAGGAGATGTATTCCATACAGTCAGACGGAGGGTATCTTATGAGACTACCATTTAACTGTTTATGGAGGCCACTATGGTGGAGAAAAGACTACAGCTCGTATCCTGTAAGCAGGATTTTTCTAGCCTACATTATTTAAGGATGCGCATCAGTTCGTTTTAAAGTGTGATCGCTGCCAGTGTGTTGTTAATATGTCAAAGAAGGATGAGATTCCTCTTAATGTGCTTCTCGAGGTTGAGGTCTTTGATGTTTGGGGAATTGACTTCATGGGGCCATTTGTCTCGTCGTGCAACAATCAGTATATCTTGTTGGCAGTAGATTATGTCTCAAAATAGGTGGAAGTCAAAGCTTTGCCGTCGAATGATGTCAAGGTAGTGATTAATTTTCTTCACAAGTAGATATTCACAAGATTTGGGACTCCAAGAGTCATAATCAGTGACGAGGGATCGCATTTCTGTAATCGCAAGTTCACTGCTATGATGCAAAGATATAATGTGAATCATCGCATTGCTACAGCCTACCATCCTCAGACTAATGGTCAAGTTGAGGTATCTAACAGAGAGATCAAGCGTATTCTAGAGAAAGTTGTATGTGCATCAATAAAGGATTGGTCTTTAAAGTTGAATGAAGCTGTTTGGGCATATCAAACAACATTCAAAACTCCACTAGGCATGTCACCGTTTCAGTTGGTTTATGGTAAATAATGTTATTTTCCTGTGGAGCTAGAGCACAAGGCAAATTGGGCTTTGAAAAAATTGAACCTTGATATGGATGCAACTGGTAAGAAAAGGATGCTTCAATTGAATGAACTTGACGAGTTACGACTTCAAGCTTATAAGAACAACAAAATGTATAAGGAGAAAGTCAAGAGGTGGCACAAGGGGTCTAGTACTCAAATCATTTATGCCGAGGCAATAAGTTCTTTTGTTCAACTCTCGTCTCCGTCTTTTTCCTGGAAAATTGAAGTCGAGATGGTCAAGGTCATTTGTTGTCAATTGTATTTCCACATGGAGCGGTGGAAATTTTTGAGAATGATCCGGGCCAAGCATTCAGAGTAAATGGACAGCGTTTGAAGCATTACTATGGAAATACAGCAAACAGTGAGGTGGTTAGTGCCGTTTTATTGCCAACTTGATCTCGGAATTCTACGTCAAGCTAGAGACGTAAACCAAACACTTCTTGGGAGGCAACCTATGTTTGTTGTACATTAGTAGAAGAAAGAAGGAAGAAAAACTAGAAGAAAACACAAAAAAATCAAAAATTTAAAAAAAAATAGGGGATCTTTTCTAGAAACACGGCGCGCCCGCGCTCCCATGCGGGGCAGCCGGCTGAGGCTCGGGACTAGAAAAAAATAGAAAAAACAGAAAATCAAAAACACAAAAAGAGTTCAACAGAAGTTAGCCTCCTTCCTTGTACCCGAATTTATAGCCTCAAAACATCCCATTACCCCCACTAAACCCATAATCATATCCCACTTCCAATTCTAATTTTTTATATATATACAATTATATACAACCCTCTCCACCTTACTATTATTCTCTCAAACCCTAAATCTCTCTATACACCTCTCTTATCTCACTTTATCAATTCTAATGGCACCAAAGAGAGCCCACACTTAAGTGAGAAGCAACACTAATCCCGCCACTACTGATTCTTCGAGTATTGGGGGTACGAGGCCATGATTTATTCCTCCAGAGGCTGAAGCGGAGTACGCAAGGTTGTTGACTAAGAAGATAGCGAAGGAGAGGGGTTTCCTACCTTCAGGTAAGGATGGTAAGCTTGTCGAGATGATTTTGGAGATGGGATGGGTTTCGTTTTGTGAGGCACCCGCGATTGTGCATATGAGTATCGTTCACGAGTTCTATACGAACACAAAAGCTGATAAGAATGGGTATTCGGTAGTACGTGGGTTGACGGTGGACTACATCCTGGAGGCTATTTGCAGGGTTATCAACCAACTGGAGAGAAAGTCTACTCAAGAAGAGTGGGTTAATTAGACGGGGGAGGACTTTGATTTTGATATGATTGTGGCTACGCTGCGTATCCCGCAGACATATTGGAAGTTCAAGAGGGGATTGAACGAGTATCTCAATTTTCATACTTCATGCATGAACAGGTTTGCTCGTGCTTGGAATGCTTTTATTTGTGCGAATATCATGCCTTCTTCTCATGTGCATGATGTGACTATGGATCGTGCAAATTTGTTATGGGGGATTTTGCAGGGAGATTATGTGGATCTCGGTTCTATTATTCATCAGGGTATTTTATGATTTTTGCGTGGAAGCACTATGGGGTCTATCCCTTATTCCTTGATTGTGACCAAGCTTTGTGTTGCGGCGGGAGTTCATTGGCCCGCACATGAGCAGCTTCAGTTACTGAGCGCCCCTATCGATAGTTCTACGATCTTGAACATGCAGGAGTGGTATGGTGGGAAGGCTGATGAGAAAGTACTTGGCTACACCTATGATCATTTGCCGGGTGGCCAGCCAGCCGATCAGACGTATGCTGGTGGTTCAACTCAGGCACGCAGAGCAGCATAGAGACATCAGATGGGTGAGGGTAGTTCTTCGCAGCAGCAGCAGCAGCAGGAGGCAGAGGACAATACTAGTTTAGGCTCGATGCAGTATAGGCGTTTGACGAGGCGGATGGATGCGATATATGACATCCAGAGCAAGTTTGCGCAGGATCTTACTCAAGCATTGGGTACAGATTTTCGAGCCATGGGGGTTGACATACAGTGGTCAGTTTTTGGAGAGGATTCTGTGTACCCGCCTCTTGACACTCCACCCGTAGAAGGTGATGATCATTCTTCTTCCGAGTAGGTATGCCTTGATTCCTTGCTATTACCTTCACTGAGGACAGTGAAATTTTTAAGTTTGGGGGTGATAGTTAAGGAATATTTGTGTGTGAGTCCATATAGATGCATATTCATGATAGTTTAGTTCATATAGTTATTTGTTTTTTTTGTTTTGCGTATTTGTTATCATGTTAGTATATTGCATATAGTTGTATTGGCATTATATCGTGATCCCTAGGATTGTTTTGCCGATTAATTTGTGATATTGATTCGAGTGTAGTGATGTTGTATAGAGGAATATTAAGTCCTAACAAATTGATTTGCATGCTAGTAATAAGAAAATTTTCACTGAGTCTTATAGGTTGCTTGAGTGCTAGATCATGATTATGGCTTGTTGTTTGTCGAGGTTTAATCACTTGTTTATATTCAGAATTTATGCTATTCTCTTAGTGACGAAATAACATGGATTTTTTTTAAAATTGGAGAAAAACATGGGATATTAATGCTAGTTGTGGCTAGGCGTCAAATGGCTAGTAGCCGGCTCATAATTATATGAATAGTCTAGGGTTGAGCAAGATGGAGCGGAATGCACTCGTTCAGAAATAGTTAAAAAAAAAAGGAAAAAGAAAGTTAAAAAAAAGAGAAAAAAAATATGTGTTATGTATAATTGATCACGAGCGGGCTCTTTAATACTCCAGTTATTAAGTTATATGGGACTTTGTGCCTAGTGACCTAAGGCTTTTATAGTATGGGATCCGCTAACCTAACGCTCGCTACATGGGTGTTATTGCATAAGTCTTTTGTGGACTTCACTCATTGCACGATGAAATAAAGATATATGTGTTTTGTTTTGTGTTAGCAATAAAATCATGAATCCTTGTATAACTCTGATGAAAATAAAGTGTTGTGAGTCATTTTGTGTTTATCGTTTATTCTGTTTATAACCTTGTGATTGTCTTGATGAGAGGTAAGTTGTGATTATTGATCTAGTTTCGAGAGTATATCTGTTAAGCACTTGCACACACGCACGTTTCTGGCTTGTGAGTTGATTTATGGGATTTGATTGAATTTTGTGCGAATAATTTCATTCTTTGAGATGTTGCTTATTGATTGGTTTGGTTATTTTGAGGGGATCATTGCATTCATGATAGTTGCATTCATGCTTTTTTATTTCTTGTTTTTGAGTCTGTTTATGCTTGAGGACAAACATCAATTCAAGTTTGGGGGTGTGATAAGTGGCATTTATATCCACTTAGAATGCTTCGTAAATGCTCAAATTGGTGTTTTGTACTCAAGTTATTTGTGTTTTGATGTGTTTTTGTACTGTGTTGCATTTCAGGGCATATTTAGAAGAAGAATAGGATTTACATTGTTTTTATTAGGGCAGAGCAGAAAAACCAAAATAAAACTGAAACCGAACCGAAACCGGTAAAAACCAATTAAAACCGAACCGATAAAAACCGAACCGAATTAAAATCGAGAAATCGAAAAACCGAACTGTTACTTAAATTCCAGTTTCGGTTTTGGAGTTAAAACGAACCGAGAAAACCGAAACCGGACCGATTATTATAATATATTAATATATATATATATTTATAAAATATATATATCACAAACATATAAATACTTAATTTAAGAAATTCCAACAGAGTTAGCCATTAATATAATATAGTTTCAAATATGCTGAAGCCAAGGTACCAGAAAGATTCTAAAACATCTGAAACTGGAGAGAACTTACCAAACATCTGAAGCAACTTCTATCTGAGGTTGTTGTCTATAATATTCAAGATTTGTGTTATGAAGTTTACATACAGTTATAATCAATTACACGGATCAACACGCACAAGTATATATATACTGCAGGAAATGCCAAACATGGTGACATGGTATATATATATATACTGCATCATAATTTATACTACATTTCGAGGTTGAAGAAATATTATCCTCAGCGACCACTCTGTAGTTAGGATCATATCTGATATATGAATCAGTTGTGCTCTGTGTGCTAAGAAACAATATGTATAGTAATTTTAACTAGTATCATCTTCACAGCTACCAATACAAGTAAACAAGTCAATCTGAAAATGAAGATACAAGAATTTTCCAGCATTTTTCCTCTTGTAGGTCTTCTTTTCTATCACTGGTTATAAGTTCTGGTGATTTCTTTTTCCGGTTTTAAAACTGAAACCAAAAATTAAATCGAAACAGGGGCTTTTGAAACCAAAATCGAAACCGATAATTCGGTTGCAATTGCGGTTTTTGATTTTTAAAACCGAGGATCTTCGGTTTCGTTTCCGGTTTTAGCATAAAACTGAGCCGAACCGAACCATGCTCTCCCCTAATTTTTATGGTAAAAAGGTGTTAGGATGGAGCATCAGTTAATTGCGCAAAAGAAACCAGCACAAGAAGATCACAAAAGCAGAAAATTCTAGTTTTTCAAGAAGGACAGGGCAGCCGCGCGGGATCTCAGGGCGGTCGCGCTAGGTCGATTTTTCAGAATCCTGATTCTAATCGAAGACTGATTTTCCGGACTTCATCTCTAATTGGGTTGGTATTTAAAGACTCTTAGAAGGCATTTTTCATATACGAGAGCGAGGAGAGAGCAACAAGAAGACTTAATAGCACAACACAACGAAGGAGAAGAAGATCTAGTTTTTACTTATGATTCTTTGCTTAAGTTGTAATCTTGGATGCTTATTTTCTTTGTTGTTTGAACCTAATACTCTTGTTAACGTACTTTTGATTTTTATTCAGTTTATAAAGACTTAGTTTATTTACCATGCTTTCGTTGGAACCCATGGTGACGATGAGTTCGGTTATGAGCTAATCGTTATCGTGGGGTTCTAGCGAATTTACTTATGGATTTCTTAAGTTAATTTATTTCAATATCTTGGTGTGTGATGATTGTATGATATCCTAGTACTGGTTGTGCTTATTCATCTTATGAGTGTCGCGAACTTATAAGATAGTGTGTTAATCTCTATTGAAGCGATAATGAATATAGGGATTTAGAACTTGCCATGCTAGCATAGGTTCATGTATTTGTTATGCATGATTCGTAGGTAATTATAACCATCTTACTTGACCTATGTAATCAGGATAGATAACTTGTTCATTTAGCCTTTATATTGTCAAATTCTATACACATATAGGGTCTCCACATAATTGGTGTCTATTCTGCTTCTATCTCTTTCGTGGATGTCTAGTAGTAGGGTATTCGTATAACGAAAGTTGGCGTTTACTAGTTTTGTTTTATCTGATTAGTTGTCATCACCATTGCATGCTATGGTTAAGAATAATAACATTGAATGAAATATTTAATGAAGTTAGAATCCCATGTTTTTCTCATATAGATATTTTCAATCACTTTTAGTCATAGTTAATTGCATGTTAGTTTAATCTTAGTTATAAACATTTCAACTTGTTATTGTCTTAGCATTGAGTGATAACCATACATTGTTGCATAAGTGCATAATCTGAACATAACCTAAACCAGTCTCTATAGGAAAGTATCTAATTTATATCTTATACTACTTATGAACGCGTATACTTGCGTGTAATTTTAGCGCGTGTTCTTGCCCTAACAATGAGCACTTTCATTGTGAAGACAGTGAACCTTTAAGTGAAATATTCAGTAGATTTTAAAACTATTAAATGTACTGAAGCTGCATGGAAGGGTCTATTAGACAAAAGATTCAAACCTGAAGTTCCTTAGATCTCTACCAAAGGAATGGAAACCTATGACTGTCTCTCTCAGAAACTCACAAGATTACAAGGAGTTTACTTTGGAGAGACTGTATGGGACTCTAAAGACTTATGAACTTCAGCTAGAACAAGATAAGAGAATAGAGAAAGGAAGGAAGAAGTGAGGATCTATATCACTGGTAGATGAGCATGAGAGAGGGAAATAGATGAAGGTTGAAGCTATGGAATCTGCACCAAACTCCAGGGTTTGTGAAGGCAAAGGCAAAGGGCTAGTAGCTGAAATTGAAGATCATCTTAGTGAAGATGAAATGGAAGATATAGATGAACATCTAGCTTTCCTTTCAAGAAGATTTACCGAGCTTAAATTCAATAAAATTTTTGGAGTAGCCAAGTCAAATAGGAACATGGTGGATAAATCCAAATTCAAGTGTTTCAAATGTGGCTTGAGTGGTCATTTTTCAAATGAATGCAGAAAGCCTAGTTATGAGAAAAAGAAGTTTGAGCCTGTTGACTATATGAAGAAGCATTTTGAATTGCTCAAACAAGAGGAAAGAGCTCTCTTGACTCAGGAAAATGATTGGGCAGTGGATGGGGAAAATGAAGATGAGGAACCAAGCTATGTCAACCTAGCCCTAATGGCCAAATCAGATGAAGCAGAGGTCAGTTCTTTAAGCAATCAGGTAATCACCACTAACCTAGCATATCTTTCTAATGCTGAGTGTAATTAATTTATAAATGACATGTCTACAAAATTGTATAATTTGCGTGTTACACTTAAGTCACTCACCAAGGAAAATAATAGGATTAAAGATAATAATTTGTTTTTAAGTGAGAGAAATGTTGTGTTAGAGACTCAGTTATTGAGTTTGAAAAATTGAAAATAGAGTGTAGAATTGCTAAGGAAGAATTGATTGAATCTTTAGAGAAAGAGGAGATTTTAAGAAAGCAGCTTGAATGAGAACCTGAAGTAATTAAGGCTTGGAAATCATCTGGAGATGTCCATGCTCAAATTACTAAAGTTCAAGGTATAGAGTTAATCTGTGAAGAAGCCTGGAAAAACAACAAGGAAAAACTGAATCCTAACTTGGAAGAAGGACTTTCAACGGATAATGAATATTATCAGTCGAATGATAAAAAGAATTATCCGTTGAAAGACATGGAACCACATCTGTCGAGTGAAAGAAAACCAGTTAGCAAAGTCAAGCTATCTAAGTTAGATGAGAAATATGGATCAGTTTCCAAGAACTTTGTTACAAGAGAAACAAGTCAAGTGAAAGAAAACAAGAGAGTCAATGTGGGACACCTGTCAATGACGAAGTTGAATGACAGATTGGAAAATATTGAGGTTAAAGAAAAATCTAGAAGGAAAAATAATAGGAATGGAAAAGTAGGAAATAACAAACGTAATAACTACACACCTGATAAATATGCACCTAGAAAAGTCTGTGTGAAGTTTGGTAGTATTAATCATTTATCTGTTAATTACAAACTTGCTATGCCTACATCCATGTCTGCACCTCATTATTTTCGCAACATGCCCACAATGCCTGTGAATGTTATGCCTGCACATAAATTGAATGCACAATTTGTTATTATGCCATTTGCACAAAATCCCTACTATGCTGCATTTAGTATGCCTCAAATTCCATTTAGCATGCCTTACTGGAATAATATGTTTGCACAGAATATGCCTTTCCTGGTTAACCAACTCGTGCATAATAATTATGTTATGATGAATGGTTTTGAGGTTTCTACTCAAATGACTAAGGATGAATCTCAGATATCCTAAGTCAAATGAGGACAAGCCTATGAAACCTAAGAAAAAGGCTAAGAAGGCAGGACACAAGGAAACTTGGGTACCAAAATTAACTTGATTTGATTTTGATGTGTGCAGGGAAATATAAGGAATCTTTGGTATTTGGATAGTGGCTTCTCAAGGCATATGACTGGAGATTCTACCCTGCTTACTAAGTTTAAGGAGAGAGCTGGCCCAAGTATCACTTTTGGAGATGACATCAAGGGTTATACTGTGGGATATGGCTTGATTTCGAAAGATAAGGTCATCATTGAGGAAGTTTCCCTAGTGGATGGACTCAAGCATTATTTGTTGAGTATCAGCTAGCTTTGTGATAAGGGAAACTCAGTAAAATTCAACTCTGAAGCCTGTGTTGTAACCAACAAGAAAAGCAACAAATTGGTTCTCACTGGAGTGAGAAAAGGGAATGTGTATCTAACTGACTTCAACTCATCAAATGCATAATTTGTTTTTCAGCAAGGCAATTCAATATGAAAGTTGGGTATGGCACAAGAAGTTGTCCCACCTTAACTTCGAGACTATAAATGAACTAGTCAGGAAAGATTTGGTAAGAGGCATTCCTCAAGTGGAATTCTCAAAGGATGAACTATGTGATGCCTGTCAGAAAGGAAAATAGATCAAAGCATCATTCAAAAAGAAGTTTGAATCTACAATTGAATAACTTCTATAACTATTGCATAAGGATTTGTTTGGACCAGTCAATGTGTTATCAATATCAAAGAAATGACACTGTCTAGTGATTTTTGATGATTTCTCAAAGTTCACATGGACATATTTTCTTAAATCTAAAGATGAAGCTAGTGAAATCATTATCAATCACATAAGACAAGTCAACAATCGTCCTGATCTCAAAGTTAGAAGAATCAGGATGACAATGGAACTGACTTCAAGAATTTGTCATGAGGTTATTTTGTAAAGAAAATGGAATCATGCATGAATTTTCAAAAGCTAGAACTCCACAACAAAATGGAGTGGTGGAAAGAAAGAATAGATCTCTTATTGAAGCTGCAAGGATAATGCTGGAAGAATCAAAGTTACCTACATATTTTTGGGCTAAAGATGTAAATACTGTATGCTACACTCAGAATATTTCTTTGGCCAATCAAGCAAAATTCATGACTCCCTACCAACTGTTCAATAATAGGAAACCTACATTAAACTTTTTTCATGTCTTTGGCTGCAAATGCTTTATACTAAAGAATCAAACTGAGCAACATGGAAAGTTTGATGCCAAAGCAGATGAGGGTATTTTTGTTGGGTATGCAGTTAGAAAAGCATACAGAGTCTATAATTTCAGTACCAATATTGTTATAGAATCTATACATGTTGTGTTTGATGATAAGAAGATTGAAGGACCGCAAGATGAAGGTTTCCATGAAAACCTGAAATTTGACAATGTTGAGATGATTTGTGATGACAGTGAAGATGAAAGTGATCAAGAAATATTCTCTAAGGAAAAGGCAGAAAAGTCAGTAAAAAATGAAGCACATAATTCAACATCCGTCGAAAGACCTAGTGCATCATCCGTCGAATTTCTCAACTATTATCTCGACGGATGTTTCTCATCCATTGAATATCACTGCACCACTTGAAATTTCAATAATTGTTACAAGTGCAGATGATCTAGTAGTTGTACAATCACTATTAAGATTGAGGGAAGGGAGTGAACAGAGTGAGAGGTTGAGTTGCTCTCAGGAAAAAGGAGAGGAAAAGAGTGAACAAATGCAAGCTATTTCTTCCAGCTTGGCAAGAGTGAGTGAGAGGAGTCCCACCTTAGATGGTGAAGGTGAGGGTGGGAAGCCAAGGGGAGCCCTTGATGCAAAACAGAGAGAAAATGAGAGAAAAGCAGGTACAGGTGATATTAGGGTGGCAACCATTGCTAGTGAGTCAACGAATGTCAGTGATGCAGAAAAAGAGAGACTGTATCAACAAGAATATCAAGCTGTTATAGATTCTATCTCTTTGGATGCTGAGACATTTACTCATCCTTTTCCATCATATCAAATTCTAGCTGGACAGTGCAATGAGGAGACTGAGAAGTTATTTAACTTAGTGAACACAATAGCTTCCATGCTAAGGGCCAGGGATGTAATCAACTCTCTTCCACCTGCAGCTGGTGATGATTTTGAGTTAGATTCTAGTGGCACATTTTGGGATGCTTATAATGATGAAGAGGATTTCATGGATAGAGGGGGAGATGCTGGTCCTAGCTCAAGCACAAGCACTCCAGCATGGATGTTTAGCAAATACTGCAGTGAACATCATTTCAAATCAACTCTATTTCATATTATGTTAGTGTGTGTGTCCTAGAGACAACACTATTATGTTTATGTTATGAGACATTTGGATTATTAATTATGATTCTATGGATTATTCTTTAGTAATTTATTATATCTTTATTTTTTGTGATAAAATGTTAGATTAATAAATGTGCTTGGAATATGATATGTAAATCTATATCTCTAAGTACGTGACTTAGAAATGAGATTATGAGAATAGTATTGATATTCCTAAAGGTCCCTAGTGAAGTATTATTCTTAAGGGACGATAATAAATATGTTGAGACTAGTGTGTTTGTTGACTGATGATCACATCTCATTGATCATAGGTATGGTGATACTAAAGTCAAAACACAGGACAATGAGGCTGTTGAGAGGACATTAAATTTACTCATTTGCCCATTGTTTGACTCTGTTTCTTTAAAACTGAGGAATTTACTCATCATGTTCGAGCTTATCAAATTCTAGCTGAATAAGACAATGAGGCTGTTAAGAGGACATTAAATTTGGTGCACACAACAGCTTCTATGCTAGGGCCAAGGATGCAATCAACTCTCTTCCACCTACAGCTGGTGATGACTTTGAGTTAGATTCTAGTGGTACATTTTGAGATGCTTCAAATAAGGAAGATGATGGCAAGGACATAGGGGGAGATGCAGGTCCTAGCTCAAACACAAGCACTTCATCCTGGATGTTTAGCATGGACTGTAGTAACCATCATTTTAAATCAACTATATTCCACCTTATTCATCAAACTCAAACAGCTCTTCAAGCCACTACAGATGATAACACCAAAAGTCTTCTCCAAGCCCATCTTGAATCTCTACAACTGCACAAGATTCAATCTCTCAAACAGAGTCAAGATGTGGATGACATCAAGATAAACATCGCACAAGTCAAGAAGGACATCAATAAAAGAATGAAGTCTAAACTTCTTGAAGCTTCAATGAGAGACATTCACCAGAAAATCAGGAAAGATTATGACTTAAGTAGAAAAATTGATTATTTGGACACTAGGCTGATAACACTGGAAAATTTAATCACCAAGATCTAGATCAACCAAGTTCATCAAACACTCATTCTTCGAAAATTGGTGGCTGCTCAAACTTCAACCCCTGCCTTACTTGATGATAACAAAAAGGGGGAGAAAGATTCTATTATCCAAGCTAGTGAGGGGAGAAGGATGTGCACATTCAAGTCAGCAAAGTGATTATTCCAAAAATTACTTTCTCTAAGCCACCAATTCTATATAGCATTAACTTGATCAATATTGCAACAGGCTGAATGAACAAATGAAGAAGATTGATGAAAGGATTGAAAAGGTTTTTAGTCTAATTGGAAAGCAAGATAAATCTGTGAAACACTTCACACAATTGAGACAAATCCCTATCAGTGAAATAAGCTTGTGGAATATTGAGAGAGGTCAAACATCTGATAGAAGACAGTCAAAGGCCAATGTGATCTTGAAGCCCCACAATCATTCATCAAAACATTCTACCAATAATCCATTGGACCTAGTCTATGCAACTCCACAGCCTGATGAAAAGAAATTGCTTGGTCACTCTATTGCAAACATCAAGGATCCCAAAGACTCAGTTTTTTTAAAAAAAAGGATAGCAAAATTCTATAGACATGGAAAAGAAATTTGTTGATGGCTGGATATCCATAATTTGTAGAAGTCAAGAAAGAAGATAAACTGAGGCTTAAGAATCAGAAAAGGAAGGCTGCCTTAGAAGCGAAGAATCAAGCTGAAAAGGTTGCTACCAATTATGAAATTTAGAAGCTTGCCACAATAACTGAAACTGAGAAGAGTGAAGAACCAAAGCATAAACCAGGAAAGGGGTATAGAAAGCAAAGAGCCAAAAGGAAGCTGGAATTTGAAGAAAAAGAAGAGAACGAAGATGAACCTGACCCTACCCAGTCTACTACTACAAATCAATCAGTTTTGCCCACAGTGAAGCAAGCTAAATCCAAGGTCAATCCTGAAGTGAATTTTCATGTTGAACCAATTATTACAAAGGACGAACCAATAGACTGGGAAAGCCTACCCATTCCTGATCTTAATCTCCCAATTCCAACCTCCTCTAAAAGAAGGAAGAACATGCCAAGCAAGCCAGTCAAATCTATTCTATCTAAATCCAAAACTCTACCCAAGCCCAAACCTACAGTCAACAAAGGAGATCAACTATTTATTTTTGAAATTAAGGAGTTCTTAGACATCAATATCTATCTGGATGAGCTGGATGAAGTAAGAGCTATTGATGCCCAACACAAGATTGAAGAAAACAATGAAAGGATGAGAAATAAGACTAGACATTCAAGGAGAAAATATTAATTTGCTCAGACTAGAAAAGCACCTTAAAAAATGGCTTGTGAGATTTCTATGAACTTTCTTTTGTACAATTTTCAATAAATTGCAGCACTTATAAATTTTATCTACTGTTGAATAATCTCTATGTAAAAAGGTTTTTTGTTATCATCAAGTCCCTCTAAATTTATGCCTACAATTATAGTAGACATAAATTGGAGGAGATTGTTAGGAATATATTGTAGACTTGATAATATGTTACAAAAACACCTTAGTAGATTTGATTAATTATTATTGTAACTTTCAATGAATAATGTACTCTGTCATCCGTTGAGTGAGTAGCTTATGTTTAAATAAGTTTTGGTAGCTCATTCCTGCATATTGTATGCCTTAGAACTAGAAGTTGAAGGATATTCTAAGTCATGTTGACTACTAAATTGATATGAAAAATAGGCTGGCTAATTATAAATATTAGATGCCTTGTAATCTTGCATAAGTGAAATAGAGTTAACTGCTATGGAGATACTCTCAACGGATGTTCCATAAGGTTTCAACCGATGATCAACTAGAGTTTTAACGGATGATCCAACAAAGTCTCAACGAATGATTTAATAGAGTTTCAACGGATGATCAAATTTGAAAAGCAGTTGATGGTGACTTAATAGTCACATGGGTTGATTATATGAAATGAAATGTGGCAGCCTATTAACAGGTTTTAGAGAACAAAGAAGCATTTCCACTTCCATGCTAACTTGAAGAAGTACAAAGATGCTAGATGGAGGAATGGAGAAACATGTAATTAGACTAAGACACTTTTGTCTTATTAGTTTGTCTTTTTATCATGTAACTCGGTGATATATAAACTAAGAGTAACAAGTTGAAAATAATAACAAGCAAGAATTGAGAAATAGAAAAATCTGTATCTGTTAAAAATTTCTCTGTTCTAAGTGTATCATACTTAGTAAGCAGCTGTGTGCATTTTTGCATCACAGAGTTCTCATTAATATATATATATATATATATATATATATATATATATATATATATCTCCGGTGGGTAAGTTCAATCCACCAGAAAGTTTTTAATCCTTGTGTTTAATTACTTTGTGTTTGAATACATCTATATTTTCATTTCGCACTATTGCATATTTAAACACTGATATATTTATATTTGTGAGAAGTTCTTAAAATCGAAAAGAAACCAAGAATTACATTCGACCCTCCCTTCTGTAATTCTAGTTGTTAGATTGTTTGGGAATAACAACCTCCAATCCATCCTTAACAATTAAATTTAAGATATGAGCAACACATCTTAAATACAAATGTTCACAATGTAAAACACTAGTACCCAATCACCAATTCTTTCTTTCATTTTCTCTAAAGAAATATCATTTGAGATAGCATTGTCTAACGTGATAGATAACAACCTACTAAACCCCCACTCCACCAAGCACTCTTTAATTTCAAATGCAATTACCTTCCCTTTATGACTAACCATTGGACGAAAATTTAGAATTCTTTTATGCAACTTCCATTCTTTTTCAATAAAGTAGGTGATAAAACGTATATAATAAATTTGTTAATTATAAGTTCATGTGTCAGTAGTTATATAGGCAAAAGCGTTGGGTTGGTTCAAGCAATCAGCCTTTTAAATCATTTATTTTAAGAGAACACATGCCATAGAAATCCTGTGCAACCGTCTATCTAGATGGAATTTAAAACATCGGTTGCACGTAGGCCATAAATTCTCTAAAACCCGCCCTCCATAATTATCATCTTAATATACTTCTCTCCAGCCACATCATTCTCATAAGTCCAATTACTCAATGTTGTAACACCACAATCTTTATTAGTTTGAAATGCTAATTTAGTTTGACGACCCTCAACATTATATAACTTGCAATTCCTTAAATGACTATGCAAATTACTAGAACCATTTTTTAAAGAATTTGCACATAAATTCTTATGACAATATTTGCACTTTGATTTAAACTAGCCACTTTCATTTTTGTATTTTTTGAAGTGGTCCCATATATTTCCTCCGGGCTCCATTTCATTTCGCTTATAAGGCTTTAAATTTGTTCTTTCAGCTTTTGTTTCGATTTTATTTTTAAGTTAATCTTGATAATCAGCTTGATCTTTCATGTATTCTATCTTAAAGTCAAACCATAAGAATTTCAATTTTCAAGTAAAATATCATGTAACACTACTAGTAACTAATGTCTACTTCCCAAACTCAATATGAAGCAAAAGATTAAGCAATACAACTAATGCATCTGAAGAATTTAACAACTAATCAATATTAAACAAGAACATACATACATAATTCACATATACATATATATATACATATTTATATACACATATACATAAATATATATGCTCAATATTTGAAGAGTATACAACCTGATTATGAAAGTTATGAGTTCATCGCGATCGGAGATTTCAAAGAACTATATGCGATTTAAGACTTGAGATTTAGGATTTTTGATTTAGTAAAATAATTATTGAACTTAGATAGATAGGCATTCAAACTCAGTATTGGTAGTATTTCTGAGTTTTAACTTTAAGTATTTTGAGTAATATTAATAAACAAATAAATATCTAACAGTAATATTTACAATTTTATGGAAATTCCTCGGTTAACCGTGGTTAAAAATCGAACTACCGAAAAACCGAATTTCAGAAAATATGTAACTGAAAACCTAACCGAACATTTTAATACGGTTGACTGCAGCGATATTATATAGGTTATTCGGTACGATTTTCGGTTAACCGAACCGAATGCATACACCTAGTTTATGTTGGGGTTAAACCCAATAGGTAGTATGGGCTTGGTGATAGAAAACATAATTGGATTGGGTAATAATTGAATGGGTAGACAATCATTATCATAATTGAGTTGGGTAAAATTGTATGTGTTGACAATTATTATTATAATGGGAATGGGTAATAATTATATGGGTAGACAATTATTATTATAATCAGATTAGGTATGTCTTGTTGGCTAAGTTTGTGATGGCTATATATACATAGTCATGTTATTGTTTGGATGTATGCTTGAGTATTGTTTGACTTAAGTATCGCTAGAGTGAATACTGTTTGGAGAGATTGATTGGATTATTGATAATTGTTTGGATTAATAATACAAGTTGGGACGTGGGTTTTTCCGCGTCATATATTGTGTGTGTGTGTATGTATTTTACATTGTATGTTTGGTTCTATATTTGTGTATATTCCCCCTAACATGTGGTATCCGAGTCAAGATTCATGATGGAGAAGGTTGGGGGATTTGAGATTGAATGGTTTAATGGAAGAAATAATTTTACCTTGTGGCAAAGAATGGTGAAAGATCTGTTAATTCAACGAGGGTTATATGCGACTCTCGGAGTGAAGAAGCCTACTGAAGTTGATGATACAAAGTGGGGAGACATGAAGTTACGTGCAGCATCAACGATCCGGTTGGCCCTTGCACCAGAAATCAAGTATGATGTTCTTGAAGAGGACAATCCCAAGAATTTGTGGGAGAAGTTAACGAAGACTTATCACTCAAAGTCTTTGGCCAACAGGATGTTTCTCAAGAAAGATTTGTTCGGGCTCAAGATGGAAGAAGATAGAGAATTAGGAGATCATCTCAATCATTTTAATGGCTTAATCAACCAGCTGAATAATTTGGATGAAAAATTGAAGGATGAGGACAAAGCTGTTCTACTACTGGTGTCTCTACCTAAGAAGTATAATACCAGTAATAACTTCTTTATTGGTTGGGAAAACGAAGTTAGATTTGGATGAGACTATTGTTATTCTTTTGGAGGCCGAAAGATTGATGAAACAAGAATCAAGTGACACATCTGATGGAAGTGCATTCATGGTACGTACGCGTGACACGGAAAAGAAGTATTTTAAGAAACATAACCCTGATAAATTGTGAGGAATTGGGTCATATATAATTTATAAAGGCAAGAGAATACTTGACAGAGTTGAAGAAAAATCGAAGAGGGAGTAGTGTTTCACTTGTAGAAGCTGATGAAGATGTTCTTTTGGATTAAGAAGGGAAGGGATCAAAAGAAGAATGAGTGTTTGACTCGGGATGTTTTCATCACATATGTGGTAGAAGGGAGTGGTTCTCATCCTACAAAAAGTGTGAGGGAAAGATGGTAACTTTACTGAACGGTAAAACGGTAAAGGTTGTTGGCATTGATGAAGTAACAATGAGACGTCACAATGGTCGTGTTCAGAAGTTAACTCAAGTAAGATACATACCGGAGTTAAATCGAAATCTAATTTCGTTGGGTAAATTAGTTGATTTGGGATATACTATTATGATGAAGAACATTATGTTGAAAATTACTATAGGAGATTTGGAGATACTCAAAGGTCGAAAAGATAAGAGAAATCTTTTTGTACAAGGAGGGGTTATTGTTCGAGGAGAGGTATTAGCGGATCGACATCGATGGCTTGATAGTGACCGTTAATTCGGTTGTGCATTAAATCATATTGGGTTGAAGGGGAGGATTGTTGGGGTTAAACCCAATAGGTAGTATAGGCTTGTTGATAGAAAACATAATTGGATTGGGTAATAATTGTATGGGTAGAAAACAATTATCATAATTGAGTTGGTAATAATTGTATGTGTTGACAATTATTATTATAATGGGAATGGGTGATAATTTTGGGTAGACAATTATTATTGTAATCAGATTAGGTGTGTTTTGTTGGTTAAGTTTGTGATGGCTATATATACATAGACATGTTATTGTTTGGATGTATGCTTGAGTATTGTTTGACTTAAGTATCGCTTGAGTGAATACCGTTTGGAGAGATTGATTGTATTATTGATAATTGTTTGGATTAATAATAAAAGTTGGGATGAGGGTTTTTCCAGCGTCATATATTGTGTGTGTATTTTACATTGTTTGTTTGGTTATATATTTATGAGTATTCCCCCTAACAGTTTACACTGTCGACTTGTTTCTTTGTCGGTTTAGTTATTCAGTCAGTTTACATTGGTCGGTTTAAAGCTACTGGATTGAATCCGACCATAACAAAATCGACTGATAAAATGGTAAGTTAGTTTTTCCGATAGATTGTATTATTGGCCTCAGTGACGTGACATTGACATGTGTCACTTCGTGAAAAACTGGAATAGACATCGGTTATTAGCCGATGTAAAAAAAATCATGATCGATGTCTTCGTCGATATAGAGAAAGGTCCCCCCTTTTACATGAGTTTTTAGCCGATGTAAAACATAGCTTTCGACATCGTTTTTTGGCAATAAACTGATGTCCTTTATCTTATATAAGTACCTAATAGCATTTTAATTTTGCAAACTAAGAGATTATAATCAATTTAAAGATATAACACATAGTGATTATAACCTGTTACATCAGTTTTTTTCTAAAAAATGATGTTTATTAAGACTATTAACATCACCCCCGTTTAAAAACTGATGTTAAAGATTAACATAGATATCGGTTTTTAGCCGATGTCTATAATTTACAACGGTTGTTCATTCAACCGATGTTAAAACACATTTTACACATCAGTTAGTAACCGATGTTAAAAAGTATATAATTTTTCTTAAGGTCAAAGACATCGGTTTTGAACCAGTTTTCTAAAGTATATATTTTATGTCAAAATCAAAGACATCGGTTCAAAACCGTTGTTTATTTGATTTAGCATCAGTTTGGAATTGCTTTGCCTGATGTTATTGAGTTGTATATATATCAATTTTGGGTACAAAAGAACACAATATGCCTGTTGTTTTTATTAGCATAGACATCGGTTTTTACATTTTCAGTGATGTGTATTATTCACATATTCAACTAGCCAAAAATTACCAATTGCAAACCAATCACAAACCAAAACTATCAAAACTGAAATTGACTAATCGCAAACCAAAACTGAAATACTAAAAGATTTTTAGCTATATATCAAGCACCAAACAAGCATGAAAATGCAACAAAAGTTATATAATAACTTGTAAATCATCCAACAAAAGTTATTAAAATCATTTAAACAAGTCAGACCGAATATCCACAATTCATGATCTTCCATAACTAGTCTAATTATGCAAGTCATTTCCAGCAAAGCGTGGTACTAGCGTGGTAGCAGACTACTTAAGCAGATTACAAGACCAACCAAACGAACGAACGACCAACTAGATGAAAGTGTACTGATCAAACTAAATATTGTTCCCTGGTAACATGAAAACTAAACAAACTCTTGGACATATTGAAGAGTCTCGAATCACACTTCATCAAGTTCCTCCCTTGTATAGCACTTTCGAGTCTTAGCTGCCCACTGTGAAATTTACAGAGTGCAAAAACAGCGAATTAGCATACTATACTATAAATATAAATATGCCCTGATAAATGTACATTTATTCTAGGTGTTTGAAGATTGCGCTAAATGTACATTTATTACCTTGGTAATGAATTTCATTTCTTTATCTTCGAATATGTATTTCATGTAACGCATGACAACGTACCCACACTCGTATCCACCCGGTTGTTTCGGGGATCCCTAATCCAACAAAAAATTAACAATCAATCAATCCCAAAAAAGAAAGAATTTACAAAAAAACCCTACTACAGTCAAATGTGCACAAATGAATACTTACGCTAAGGTTCTTAATCTTGGGGTTTTTGTTTACCAATCCTTTCTGAGCATTATAAGATCTCACCGCTCTATACAGAGTAAACATGCAGTATACATAAATAAAAAATTCTAAAAAAATAGACAACAAATATATATATAAAAAGTTCAATTAACACTACCGCGTTAATGCTGCTTCCAATTTTGGAAAATTTGTCAGATAGGCCAAGGGGTTGAGAATGAAGATTCCCGATTCCTAAATCATAATTAAAATCCAGTGATAACTGTTTAATATTAAATAAATCAACAAGAAATTATAAAATATAGACACAAGTTTATATTTTTTTATAATTTTGCAAACTGCTAAAACTTACTTCTCATTATGAGGCATGAGGAATATGCGAGAATCTCCTATATTCATCCGTTCGACAATATAAGCTTCAAAATCGTCATTGAGCTTAAAAGTGGCCGTTGGATCAACAAATGCATACATGTCGGATAGTTTTCTCTTACGAACCTCGGTATACAAATACCTACAAATAAAAATAAAACATTCTCCATAATTTGTTCTCACGAAAAAATAAAATAAAATAATATTAATGAATTGAAAAGGAAAAATAAAAAGGAAAAAATACATACGCCATATATGTGGATATTATGCCCTGACCAATCATTTTAAACTCCAACAAGGCCATAACATTCTCGTGCAATAAAAAAATGACTTTTTCTACTCCAAACACCTCAGAATCACACGGTATTTGTATCGAGTCTTCACTTTCTTTCAATATAACCATGGCATGTCTGTACAATAACATAAACCTTCGAGGAACATTGTTAGTAGGTTTCACACTCTTCATCTCAGCCGACAGTTTCTGATACACTTTCGAGTTATTTTGAAGAACATGTAGGTGTGTGTTAGGGCGAAAACACGCGCTAATATTCACGCAAGTATACGCGTTCGCAAGTAATATAGAATACTTTCTAGTTCGTTCCCACAGAGACTCAGACTAATTATTGTTTAATTAAACTCACGCACCAACGTATGATTACTTCTCAATGTTAAGACACTAACACTTATAATTGTTGAATAAATATTAACTACAATTAATTACTTAGTTTATCACTTAAATAACACTTCAATTAACAATATTAAAACACTCATGAGATCACAACTTCATTACTACTTCCTTCAATAGTTATTGTTATTACCTTTAGCATGTGACAGTGATGATATTAATCGAATAACACGAAACTGATAAAAGCCAACTTTCATTGTACTAATACCATTCTACCAAGCATCCACAATTAAGATAAAAGTTAAATAGTCATCAATTATGTTGAGTTCCTATATGTCTACAGAAATTGACAACACAACGATTTAAGCACAAGTTATTCCTTTTGATTACAGAGGGCAAATAAAACTGTTAGAGTTACCCACTAATCATGCACATCGTAGATGAACCTATGCTAGTATGGCAAGTTCTAAATCTCAAGATCCACCGTCGCTTCACAAGAGATTAACACCCTATCTTATATGTTCGCGACGCACATAAGACGAATACGCACAACCAATACTAGATATCATACAATCATCACACACTAAAGTATTAAACAATTAACTAAAGAATTCCATAGTAAATCCGTTACGACCCCATGATCACGATTAGCCCATAATAGCACTTATCGTCATCATGGGTTCATATGAAATCATGATAAACAAACATAAGAAAATAATAACTAAACTAATTATATTAAATCAGAGTACGTCACAAGAGTAAATAGGTTCAAAGTAAGAAAACTAGCATCCAACGTTATAACGAAATAAGAATCTCAAGAAAATATGCTTCCTCTTCGTTGTTGTGTGCTAAAACGGTCTTCTTCCTTATCTCCTTCGCTCCTTGCTTAATACCACGATCTAACCTCTTGAAAACGTCTCCAAATCTACTTATATACTAGTCCCATAAAACTCAGATTACATAGAAGTTGGAAGCCAAACAGAAGTAGAAGTCTAAAAATAATTATTTAATTTCCCGACCCTGCGCGGCCGCTCAGTATAGCTGAGCGGGCGCTCAGCTTTCTGCGCGGCCGCTCAGCATAGCTGAGCGGGCGCTCAGGACCCTACTGGATTTTTCCTGAGTTTGCTCCGTTTCTTCACCGTAATCTGCCCCTTTCTTTCCTCTCGCAATGGTGAACACATGACAAGGCTTATTCTTGATGATTACTCCACCTGAAATGTAACTAATACCCTGAAATGCATAAACACTAGAAAAATGCATTAAATACACAAAATACTTGATTTCAAGGCACCAATTTAAGCCATTTTAAGATGTTCTAAGTGGTATAAAATGCCACTTATCACACCCCCAAACTTAAATCGATATCAGGGATTCACCCCGTCCTTCTTATCCTCAAGCGGCACAGACTCAAAAACAAATAAAAAAAAATATGCATGAATGCAATCTATATGAAAATGCAGCGATCCCCCTTACTATGAACAAACAAACCAAATTGCAACATCTCAACAAATGCAGTTAGGCGACTAAAGATCAATAAACTCATGCAAACGAACATACAGCCAGAAACGTGGTGTGTGCAGATGCTTAACAGATTTGCTTCAGAACTAGACCAGTTATTATGACTCAACTATTATCAAGGCAATCACATGATTATACAAAGAATAAAAATTCTAGGCACAAAGTGACATATAACACTACAAGAATTTTGGAGCTTATTACGGAATCATGCTTTTTATTCACGACCACAATGTTTATCTGACCGTGCAATGAGTGAGGTCCACAAAAGACTTATACAATGGTATCCATGTAACGAGCGTTAGGTTAGCGGATCCCAGACTCTAAAAGCCTTAGGTCACTAGGCACAAAGTCCCCTAAGAACTTAATAACTCGAATACCAAAGAGCCCACTCGTGATCAATTATGCATAAACACAAAAACAAATTTCTTTTTTTTTTCTTTTTTTTTTTTTTTTTTTTCTTTTTTTTTCAAAATTTCTGAGCAAGTGCGTTTCGCTCCATCTTGCTCACCCCTAGACTACTCGCATAACATGCGAGCCGGCTACTAGCCATTTGACGCCTAGCCACAACTAGCAACAAATTCCATTTTTACTCCATTTTTTCTTTTTCATGCCTTTATCACTAAGAACCTATTATCGAATTCTAAGCATAATAAATAGATTAACCTCGAAAACAATCAGATCATAACAACAATCTAGCCCTTAAGCATTCTCTAAGACTTAGTGAAAATACAAGTGCTTCTAACATGCATATCAACCTACACGACTCAATATCACTTTAATACTATCACTACACTCGCATCAACATCACAATTCAGTCGATAAATCATCGCAAAAGGGATCATAGTATATGCATGAGCTACATGACATGATAAATAAATAAAGCTATAAATAAATAAATAAAAAACTATATGGCAAAAATTATGCAACTATATGAACTAACTATCATGAATATGCAACTATATGACTCACACAAAATATTCCTTAACTACCACCCCCAAACATAAAATCTTCACTGTCCCCAGTGAAGGTAGTAGAAAAGAACACAGGGTATACCTACTCGGAGTCATCATCATTATCACCCTCAGTGGGTGGAGTATCAGGCTGCGGGTATGCAGAGTCCTCACCAAAAACTGGCCACTAGATATCAGCTCCAAGGCCCCGAAAAGCAGTCCCTAACGCAAGGGTGAGCTCCTGAGCAAACCTGCTCTGCGTCTCGTACATGGCATCCATCCACCGTAAAAGCCTCCTATACTGGGTATCAGCCATCCCAGCACCCTCCTGAGCTCTCGAAGAACCAGCCTCATCACGCCTAGGCCTAGCCATAGTAGCACCTCGTGCTGGACGCCCTCCTGGAAGACGATAACCCAGCCCATGCTCCTCGGGCTCACCACCGGTCCACTCCTGCATCCCATTCAGAGTCCCAAAATCAATCGGAGCGTCCGGCAACTGCAACTGCTCATGAGCCGGCCAGTTCACCCCCACTACCCGGCAAAGCTTCGTGACCGTGGATGCATAAGGGATGTTCATATGCTTAGCTCCCCTCAAAAACTTCAGAATTCCTTGGTAGATAAACTCACCAAGGTCCACATAGTACTCCTCATTAAGAATTCCCCATAACAACTATGCTCTCTCAACTGTGACCTCGTGTGCATGCGAAGAAGGCAAAATATTAGCACAAATAAATGCGTTCCATGCACGGGCATACCTGTTCATAGCAATCGCCGGGAAGTGACGATACTCATTGGTGCCGGTCTTGAAGGTCCAAACCGTGCCCGGCCTACAGAGAGTAGCACAAATCAAATCCAAGTCGAAATCCTCAGCAGTCTTCTCATTCCAGTTCTCCTCCTCGGGCTTCCTCTCTCGCTGCTCAATCACACGACGAATCGCCGCTGGGTGATAATCAACCGTCAGCCCTCGGACCACAGAAAACCCATTCTTCTCGGCCTTCGCGTTCGCATAGAACTCGCGAACCACGCTCATCGGTACTGCTTCGAGCGACTCACAAAAAGCTATCCACCCCTTCTCTGTAATCATGGGTAGCAACTCACCATCCCTCCACGATGGTAAAAACCCTCTCTCCTTCAGAATCGGCTTCCCCAAAAGCCTCGTGTACTCCTCCTCTACAGCTCTGTCATTCAACCGAGGCCTTGCAGCAGTACCCCTCGATGAATCAGCAGTAGGGACTGTGCTGCTGCTATCAATAGTTCGTGCTCTCTTGGGTGCCATTGAATCTTGAATAAAAGTGTTTAAGAACTGAGTTTTTGTGTTTGGGAGAGAGTTTGAGTGTAGAAGTTTGTGGGGGATATGTAGGATAGGTGTATGTATATATAGGATGTGAATTAGGTTAAAACTAGATTATGAGTGGGGTTGAGGGATAAAATGATGGGGTAGTAGGAACAAATCGTGGGTTAATGGGCTAAAATTGGTTTTTTTATTTTTCTGATTTTTTTTGATTTTTTTTCTGAACTTAAAAATTTTTCTGGCAGTCGACCCCTGAGCGGGCGCTCAGGGGGTCACTGGAAAAAACTTTTTTCAGTCCCGTTTTTCTGATTTTTTTGTGCTTTTGAATAGGTTATTAACTTCTAAGGGTTCCTGTAACAACAAATCATGGGTTGCCTCCCACGCAGCGCTTCTTTTTCGTCATTAGCTTGACGTTGCGTACCTTTCTCAAGTAGTCAATAAAATGGCACTAACCACTTCTCGGTTTGTCATGTCCCCATAGTAGTGCTTCAACCGCTGACCATTAATCTTGAATGCTTGGTCCGGATCATTCTCAAAAATTTCCATCGCTCCATGTGGAAACACAGTTTTGACAATAAAAGGTCCAGACCACCTTGATTTCAACTTCCCTGGAAAAAGTCGGAGACGAGAGTTGAATAATAGAACTTGTTGCCCCGGCACGAATAACTTAGGATGTAGCTTCCTATCGTGCCACCTCTTCACCTTTTCCTTATACATTTTGTTATTCTCGTATGCTTGAAGTCGGAATTCATCAAGTTCATTAAGCTGAAGCATTCTTTTCTTACCAGCTGCATCTAAATCCAGGTTCAACTTTTTCAACGCCCAGTAGGCCTTATGCTCAAGCTCCGCAGGTAAATGACATCCCTTACCGTACACCAACTAAAATGGGGACATACCAAGTGGAGTTTTGTATGCTGTTCTGTAAGCCCAAACAGCTTCATCGAGCTTTAAGGACCAATCCTTCCTTGACGGACAAACATCCTTCTCTAGAATGCGCTTGATCTCTCTGTTAGACACTTCCGCTTGACCATTTGTTTGCGGATGATAGGCAGTAGCAACTCGATGATTCCATTATAACGCTGCATCATAGAAGTGAACTTACGGTTGCAGAAATGCGACCCTTCATCACTTATGATTACCCGAGGTGTTCCAAACCTTGTGAAAATCTGCTTATGAAGAAAATTCAGCACTGCCTTTGCATCATTTGTCGGTAAAGCTTTGACTTCTGCCCATTTTGAGACATAATCGACTGCCAGTATGATGTACTGATTATTGCAGGACGAGACGAAAGGCCCCATGAAATCGATTCCCCAAACATCAAAGACCTCGACTTCAAGCATCACATTTAACGGCATCTCATCCTTTCTCGTCAAATTTCCCACTCTTTGGCAACGATCACACCTTAAAACAAACTGATGAGCATCCTTAAACAAAGTAGGCCAGAAAAAACCTGCTTGCAGAATACGAGCTGTCGTCTTCTCACCACCATAGTGTCCACCATAAACCGTGGAGTAGCAGTCTCGTAATATCCCCTCCGTCTCACATAACAGGATACATCTCCTGATGATCTGGTCAGCTCCCTGTCTAAACAAATATGGTTCATCCCACATATACCACTTCACCTCATGCAGAAACTTCTTCTTTTGAGCTGAGGTCAAATTAGGAGGCATTATATTGCTGACAAGATAGTTTATAATATCTGCAAACCATGGCTCTTCCTCCTGAACTGCGAACAACTGCTCATCCGGAAAAGATTCATTGATTAATGTCATATCTTGTGAAGTAGACTCGGGATCCTCCAACCTAGAGAGATGGACAGCTACTTGATTCTCAGTACCTTTTCGATCCTTGATCTCTAACTCAAATTCCTGAAGTAAGAGCACCCAACGAATGAGTCTCGGCTTCGAATCCTTCTTGGAAACCAAATAGTGAATGGCCGCATGATCAGTGAATACCGTTACTTTAGTCCCAAGAAGATAAGATCGAAATTTCTCGAAACCAAAGACTATAGCCAAGAGCTCCTTCTCCGTAGTGGTGTAGTTTATTTGGGCCCCATTTAAGGTCTTACTCGTATAGTAGACCACATGAAAGAGATTATTCTTGCGCTGCCCCAGAACTGCACCTACCGCATAATCATTCGCATCACACATCATCTCAAACGGCTCTGTCCAATCTGGTGTTGTAATAACTGGTGTAATGATCAAACTCTTCTTGAGAGTCTCGAATGCGGCCAAACATTCATCATCAAATTTGAAAGGCACATCTTTCTCAAGCAAATTGCACAACGGCTTAGATATCTTCGAAAAGTCCTTGATGAATCGCCGATAAAAACCCGCATAACCAAGAAAACTACGGATTCCCTTCACAGAAATAGGTGGTGGAAGATTTTCAATGACTCCCACCTTGGCCATGTCCACCTCCAGACCCTTGCTAGAGACTTTATGCCCAAGAATAATGCCTTCACGCACCATAAAATGACATTTCTCCCAATTGAGCACCAAATTAGTTTCCACGCACCTTTTGAGTACGGCACGAAGATTATTCAAACATTCATCATACGAATGTCCAAAGACAGAGAAGTCGTCCATGAACACCTCGACATTATTTCCAATCATGTCAGAGAATATAGCCATCATACATCTCTGAAAAGTGGCCGGGGCGCCACATAACCCAAACGAAACTCTGCGAAAAGCAAACGTGCCAAATGGACAAGTGAAGGTAGTCTTTTCCTGATCCTCTAGTGCAATACAAATCTGATTATACCCTGAATAGCCATCCAGAAGACAATAATACTCATGACCAGCCAACCTGTCAAGCATCTGATCAATGAAAGGAAGAGGGAAATGAACCTTCCTCGTGGCTTTGTTCAACTTTCGATAATCCATGCATACTCTCCATCCTGTAACTATTCGAGTGGGGATGAGCTCATTCTTCTCATTTGCTACCACAGTGATACCTCCTTTTTTAGGCACACATTGTACGGGGCTCACCCAAGAACTGTCAGAAATAGGATAAATGATGCCTGCATCTAGCCATTTCAAAATTTCTTTCTTCACCACCTCCTTCATGATAGGATTAAGTCTGCGCTGCTGTTCAACAGTCGGCTTACTACCTTCCTCTAGCAGAATTTTATGCATACAATATGAAGGGCTGATCCCCTTGATGTCTGCTATGGTCAATCCAATAGCCGATTTGAATTCTCTCAAAATCCTTAAGAGCTTGTCTTCCTCACTACCTGAAAGGTCAGATGCAATAATAACAGGTAAAGTAGATGCATCACCTAAAAAAGCATACCTCAAGTGTTCAGGTAATGGCTTGAGCTCCAAGGTAGGTGCTTCCTCAATTGATGGTTTGAGCTTTCCTTCAGCATTCTTGAGGTCAGAAGTACCAAGAGATTCAAACGGCATGTCCAGCTTTCGCTTCCAGGGAGAATCATTCAGATATTGTAATTGCTCGTTGCCATCTTCATCATCACTGTCAAAATCCCCCACTAAGGCCTTTTCGAATACATCAGTCATTAGCATGCGATCGAGTTCTGAAGTAACCGCAGAATCAATCACATCCACTTTTAAGCACTCCTCATCTTCTGTAGGAAATTTCATTGCCTTGAACACGTTGAAGGTCACATCCTGATCTTGTACCCGCATAGTAAGTTCACCTTTCTGCACATCTATCAAGGTACGACCAGTAGCCAAGAAAGGTCTTCCCAAGATTATGGGAATCTTCTTATCTTCCTCAAAATCCAGAATAACATAATCTGCAGGAAAGAAGAGCTTATCCACCTTGACTAGCACATCCTCCACTATGCCCCTTGGGTAAGTAATAGAACGATCAGCTAATTGTAGAGACATGTATGTGGGTTTTGGATCAGGAAAATCCAACTTTTTAAAGATTCGACAACGGAATTAGATTGATGCTTGCTCCCAAATCACAAAGGCACTTGTCAAATATCAACTTGCCAATGGTGCAAGGAATGGTGAAGCTACCTGGATCTTTAAGCTTTGGAGGTAACTTTTGCTGCAGAACAGTGCTGCATTCTTCCGTGAGAGCAACGGTCTCAAGGTCATCCAGTTTCACCTTCCTTGAAAGAATATTCTTCATAAACTTCGCATAACTAGGCATTTGCTCCAGAGCCTCAGCGAAAGGTATATTGATGTGAAGTTTCTTGAACACCTCCAGAAACTTACCGAACTGTCTATCCAGCTTTTGTTGTTGCAATCTCTTAGGAAAAGGTGGTGGATGATAGAGCTGTTTCTCCCCTCTATTACCCTCAGGCAGAGTGTGTTCCACAGTAGTCTTCCTTGGTTCCGCCGCTTTCTCCTTTTGCTTAGCTTCTTCATCTCTAATTTCAGCTTCTCCTTCTTTTGGCTTTTCAGCATCAGCAACTTTCCCAGACCTTAAGGTAATAGCCTTGACTTGCTCTTTAGCTTCCTTCATGCCTGGTACTTCCGTGTCACTAGGGAGTGTTCCAGGTTGACGATTGAGCACTGCATTGGCTATTTGACCGATTTGATTTTCCAAGGTCTTGATAGAAACTGCCTGACTCTTGCATAACAGCTTAAGTTCCTCAAAATCAACACTAGTAGGTGCAGCTGCACTTCCCTGTTGAGGGTATGATTGCCTTTGAGCATACTGTTGTGGTTGCTGGAATCCAGGTGGATTAAACTGTTTACTCACACCTTGCTGATATGGTGGCTGAATAGCATTCTGATTATTACCCCAGCTGAAATTTGGATGATTTCTGTTATTAGGATGATAAGTAGCTGGCACAGGCTGCTGTTGTTGCTGATAATTATTCACATACTGAACAGATTCATTGACAAGAGAACACTAATCCGTAGCATGAGAACCTGCACAAAGCTCACAAACCATAGCTATTTGATTGACTCCATATGTAGCTAGAGAATCAACCTTCATCGACAGTGCTTGGAGCTGCGCTGCAATAGCGGTGGCTGCATCGACTTCCAGAATACCTGCTACCTTCCCAGACATCATCCTCTGAGTTGGGTTTTGATGCTCATTTGCAGCCATAGTCTCGATAAGATTATAAGCCTCAGTATAGCTTTTAGCCCATAAGGCACCTCCAGCTGCTGCATCGAGCATGGGCCTAGATTGGGCCCCCAAACCATTATAGAAACCAGTGATCACCATCCAATCGGGCATTCCATGATATGGACACATCCTCAACATTTCCTTGTAGCGTTCCCAAGCTTCGCACATAGATTCTGAAGGTTGCTGCGCAAACTGAGTAAGAGCACTCCTCATAGCAGCAGTCTTTGCCATCGGATAAAATTTCACCAGAAACTTTTGCGCAAGATCTTGCTAAGTAGTGATGGACCCAGCTGGTTCAGAATGTAACCAGTCCTTAGCTTTGTCCCTCAGTGAGAATGGGAAAAGCCTCAGCTTGATAGCTTCATCAGTCACGCCATTATACTTAAAAGTGCTGCAGATCTCGACAAAATTCCTTATGTGCATGTTGGGGTCTTCAGTTGCAGCTCCTCCAAAAGAAACAGAATTCTGCACCATCTGAATAGTGCCCGGCTTGATTTCAAAGGTGTTAGCTTGAATAGCCGGATGAAGAATGCTTGACTGAATGTCATCAATTTTTTGCCGAGAAAAGTCCATAAGAGCTGGATCAGCCTGAACAATACGATCACCCATGATTACTGGTTCTTTCTGCTCAGTTCCTGAATCCGAATCTTCAAAATCTATCTTCTCCGGAATATCAAGAACTTCATCTGTCTCCTCAGCTGTATCTAAAGTCCTCTTGCGAGTACGAGAAAGAGTTTGCATAAACGCTCGCTTAAGTACCTGAAACACAACCAGAAACAATAAGTAACAACTATGTCCTAATCACTGAGTCCTAATGACCAATGATGGTAAGTACATAAACTAAACAAATACGCCGAGTCCCCGACAGCGGCGCCAAAAACTTGTTAGGGCGAAAACACGCGCTAATATTCACGCAAGTATACGCGTTCGCAAGTAATATAGAATACTTTCTAGTTCGTTCCCACAGAGACTCGGACAAATTATTGTTTAATTAAACTCATGCACCAACGTATGATTACTTCTCAATGTTAAGACACTAACACTTAGAATTGTTGACTAAATATTAACTACAATTAATTACTTAGTTTATCACTTAAATAACACTTCAATTAACAATATTAAAACACTCATGAGATCACAACTTCATTACTACTTCCTTCAATAGTTATTGTTATTACCTTTAGCATGTGACAGTGATGATATTAATCGAATAACATGAAACTGATAAAAGCCAACTTTTATTGTACTAATACCATTCTACCAAGCATCCACAATTAAGATAGAAGTTGAATAGTCATCAATTATGTTGAGTTCCTATATGTCTACAGAAATTGACAACACAACGATTTAAGCACAAGTTATTCCTTTTGATTACACAGGGAAAATAAAACTGTTAGAGTTACCCACTAATCATGCACATCGTACATGAACCTATGCTAGCATGGCTAGTTCTAAATCTCAAGATCCACCGTCGCTTCACAAGAGATTAACACCCTATCTTATATGTTCGCGATGCACATAAGACGAATACGCACAACCAATACTGGATATCATACAATCATCACACACTAAAGTATTAAACAATTAACTAAAGAATTTCATAGTAAATCCGTTGCGACCCTATGATCACGATTAGCCCATAGTAGCACTTATCGTCATCATGGGTTCATATGAAATTATGATAAACAAACACAAGAAAATAATAACTAAACTAATTATATTAAATCAGAGTACGTCACAAGAGTAAATAGGTTCAAAGTAAGAAAACTAGCATCCAACGTTACAACGAAATAAGAATCACAAAAAAATATGCTTCCTCTTCGTTGCTGTGTGCTAAAACGGTCTTCTTCCTTATCTCCTTCGCTCCTTGCTTAATACCACGATCTAACCTCTTGAAAACATCTCCAAATCTACTTATATACTAGTCCCATAAAACTCAGATTACATAGAAGTTGGAAGCCAAACAGAAGTAGAAGTCTAAAAATAATTATTTAATTTCCCGACCCTGCGCGGCCGCTCAGCATAGCGCGGCTGCTCAACATAGCTGAGCGGGCGCTCAGGACCCTACTGGATTTTTCCTGAGTTTGCTCCGTTTCTTCGCCGTAATCTGCCCCTTTGTTTCCTCTCGCAATGGTGAACACATGACAAGGCTTATTCTTGATGATTACTCCTCCGAAATGCAACTAGAAAAACGCATTTAATACACAAAATACTTGATTTCAAGGCACCAATTTAAGCCATTTTAAGATGTTCTAAGTGGTATAAAATGCCACTTATCAGTGTGCCTCATCTCGCTCTTTTTCTTCGACTGACTTTATTATTGCAGGAGATAACGGACCATCAAGTTTGGCTTTGTCCTTTGGAAGACCTGTAGTTGTGCAACTCTACCGAACAAACTCGCTGCAAAATTCTACAGATTCTTCTCCGAGATAGCTTTCAACTATACAACCTTCCGGATATAAACGGTTTCGTACATAACTTTTCAGCACCTTATTGAACCGTTCAAATGGATACATCCATCTGTAAAAAACCGGACCACACAAACGCAATTCTCTAACCAAGTGAACTGTAAGATGTATCATTACATCAAAAAAAGAGGGAGGGAATATTTTCTCCAGCTCGCACAAGGTTAATATTATATCTGACTGTAATTTATCCAATTTTGATACCTCGACAACTTTAGTGCACAAAGAATTGAAAACGAAACACAGCCTAATGATGCTAACCCGGACATTTTTTGGGAAAATTCCACGAGTTGCAACTGGGAGCAGCTGTTCAAGTAGTATGTGACAGTCGTTAGACTTCAGCCCAAATAACTTCATATCAGGCATCGAGACACAATTTTTTATGTTTGATGAATGTCCATAGGGAAGTTTCATTGATGACAATGACTTTAACAGTTTTCTTTTTTCTTCCTTTGAAAGAGTATAAGCAGCAGGGGGCAGGTAAATTCTCCGTGCTCCTACTTTTTGTGGAGCCAAATCTATCCTAATGCCCATTTCAACCATATCAAGTCAGGAAGCCTCGCTTTCTTTAGTTTTAAATTTCATATTTAGGAGTGTCCCAATAAGATTGTCGCACACATTCTTCTCGACGTGCATAATATCGAGACAGTGACGAACATGATGAAACTTCCAATATTCTAACTCAAAGAAAACTGACTTTTTCTTCCATGGACAGTCGACCTTTTTGGACTTCTTTACTGCATTCCCGAAAGCAAATTTAATCCGCTCCTGCTGCCTTAACACCTCTTCTCCAGAATGGATTTGACGAGCATTTCCTAACTCTTGCTCACCATTAAAAGCCGTCTTTTTCCTCCTATAACGATGATTCCTAGGTAAATATCGACGATGGCCTTGAAAACACATTTTCTTGGTATGAGGTAAATACTTGGCTACGGTATCGTCGCCACAAACTGGACAACACATATAACCCTTGTTGACACAACCGGACAAGTTCCCATAAGCGGGAAAATCATTTATTGTCCACATTAATATTTCCCTCAAAGTGAAAAAAGATTTAGTATGAGCGTCATACACATCTGATTCACCTTCTTTCTAGAGCTTTTTGAGATCATCAATAAGTGGTTGCAAAAAGATGTCAATGTTATTACCTGGCTCTTACGGACCAGACACTAATATTGTTAACATCAAGAACTTTCTTTTCATGCACAACCACGGAGGAAGGTTATATGTTGTCAACACTACTGACCAGCAGCTATACCTATTGTTCATGCCATTGTTATGGCGGTTTATACCATCTTCCGCCATGGCTAATCGAAGATTTCTCGGCACATTACCGAATCCTGGCCATTTATAATCAACATTCTTCCATGAAGGAGAGTCGGCTGGATGACGCATCTTCCCATCTTGACTTTTTTGGTTAGCATGCCAATTCAGATGCTCAGCGGTAGAATTCGACTTAAACATCCGTTTAAATCTTGGAATGATTGGAAAATACCACATAACTTTAGCCGGGACGTTAACTCTCACTTTACCATCCTTACCTAACTTCCAGCGAGATATAAGGCACTTGGGACACTCGACAAAATCAGAATTTACACCTCTATATAGAATGCATTCGTTCGGACATGCATGGATCTTAATATATTCAAGACCTAAATCGGATAGGGTTTTCTTAGCTGTGTATGTATTACTTGGCAAGACATGATCTTTAGGAAGTAAGGAGCCAACGGAAGAAAGTAAATCCGTAAACGCACTATCACTAATACCAAATCTTGCTTTCCAGTTATGTAACTTGAGCATCGAATCTAATTTACTAGAATCGCTGCCTTCAAACAAAGGTTGCTCGGCATCGGCCAAAAACCTCTTAAACTCCTCGGAATCCTTATCACAATCATCACCCAAATTACCCCGGTTATTATATGCTGCTTCACAGATATCACCTACCTGTGATGCAGCAAAATTTTCTTCAACGTTCTGTTCAATATTTTCCGAACACGGAGGTGGCATTGTTCTACCAGCCGATGACCTACAGCTAGCTTTAGCTCTATGCCAAATCCAATCTACGTACCCTAAACTAAAACCCTTTTCATATAGATGCCCCCTAATGATTTTTACCGAGAATTTCTTAAAATTGTAGCAACGTGCACATGGACAGGGTATCATCTTAGGATACTTACAGTTTTCTTCAGCAAATATCAAAAAGTTTTCAACCCCAATTTCATAGTCTAATGAATCCCTATCTGCAGATATCCATGACTTATCCATATAACCTACCTGATCATAATTTCAAATATTAAATAAAAATTCATAATTTACTAACACCTAATCATTTTCTTGAGTATATAATAACTACGCATAATTTTATTCGGATAATGGCAGTTATTAAATTATCATGGTTACCCATTTAACAAATTATGATAAACCTATCATACCATATACAATTACATTGTGTTTCACTAATTTTATACCTTTTTTTAACGAATACCTAAATTACAATTACGACTAGTTCTCCTCAAAATCATTAACATCTCTTCTGTTTTTCACTAATTTTATACCTTTTTTAAGATATATCTAATTAAGCTTGTGAACTTGTTCACAAGCTTATACACAACACAACTGCATTCCATAAATTGCACAGTTTATATAAATAAAAAAATTGTAAAGCCCCATATCAGCACAAACAGACAATCAAAACAGAAAGAGGATTACTAAAATATATACACATTTTAAAACATACAATCAAAAAAGAAAGAGGATTACAATCATTTTAAATAACATTAGCACAAATATATCAACAAAGCCCCATTTCACACAAGTAAAAATAATGCATACACATTAATTCACAAAGATACACAAATTCAGTAATAATCTGACTGTAAGACACACACACACACCAATCAAAAGTCCCAAAAAATCAAATTTAATTGAAAATACACTTACAAATTAGGGTTCGATTTCGGTGAAACAGAGCTCAATTTGTGTAAAACTTGCTTGATTCGGGTTGTATGAACACTTCTCAGGGCTACATGTCAACCTTCTTGCTCGATCTGTAATTAGAGGGTTTAACTTTATTTTAGGGCTTGTACGGGTAGAGGTGAAAGAGAGGGGAGAGTGATAGTTGAGAGGGGAGAGATGGAGACGGATATGGAGAGAGAGAGAGAGAAGTCGGGGAGGGAGAGTGTACCGAGAGAGAGAGGTCGGGGAGGGAGAGCAGTGAGAGAGAAGGGGGGAAATGAATTTTGTTTAAGTAAAAATTTCCCCCGTGTTTTTTTAGTTGTAAAGGGGGAACAATTTGTTCCGTGTTTTTTTAATTTTTTAAAAAGCAATTATATACAACGATCGGCCATGAAACTGATGTGAATAATGTTGTTTCACATCGGTTTGAGAGCAACTGATGTCAAAAATTGTTTTTACATCGGTTTTTTTTGTAACTGATGTAAAAAGTGTGATATCTATTCCAGTTTTTCACGTAGTGTATTCTGGACCCACAAACGTGTCCGCAGACTAATGAGTGACCTGTCAGAGTTGTGGGACCACCATGCCCAACCATATTTTAATCAAAACCGACTGTTTTGTTGGTACATTTTGACTCTGCATTTGGGCTTGGGCTATAAAATGGTGCCACTGAAACACAGTCGCCAGTAGTCATTGTAGAAACTAAAATGTGTATATGTGACAGTTGTGTAAAGACTAAGAAAACAAAAGTTTACACGGAAGTTCTCTACATTTATTGATTCATTGCAGTACATATATATAAAGAGCAGATAACAAAGTGGCTAAAATTAGGCCACAAACTAACAGACTACTCCTATTATGACTCTACATGCATCTCCTAAAACTACTCCCTACTTCCACGTCTGGAACAAACATGCAATGACTAATTCAAATATGCAGTCCACCAGCTAACTAATTACAGAATAAAATGCTATAGCTAATTTATTCAACACCAAATAAATAAACAAATACTAAATAATAAGTTTAAGATTAATTCCAACAATCACCCCCTTAATCTTAAACTTGTCATCACTGCTCATCTGGCATTTCGTTCATCAGCCCGTATGGCTTTCAACTGAGCTCGTATGGCTCTTTCAATATAGCCCGTATGGCTCATTTGTTTGCCCGTCTGGCAAGATCTTCGGTGCCCATCTGGCAAGCTTCTTTAGCAGCCTATTTGGCTAAGCCCGTATGGCTTTTCTTCACAAGCCCGCATGGCTTTCAATCTTCACACCTTCTTCTCCCTTTGAAGATATAAATCGATCCATCATCTGCAAATATACATATTTGCTGCACATTCACACCACAAATCACATAAAATTTCCTGTAATATTGACCATCCATTGCAGCCCTTTATCCTGCATTAACCACTTATCCAGCATATGAGTATACACATCATGTACACACATATAATACACCCCGTACTACTTTTGACACAGCTTTGCACTCCACCAATGTTTTCTTGTGGAATGGACTTTTAAATATTCATTGCCCAATAATGAAGCATCACTCTTCCGTTGCAAAACAACAAAACTCATTTTTCCCTCGTCTCGCCATTTCCGTACTACACCATACGGCCACTTCCTTCATGGCTGCTGTGTTGCTTACTAACTTAACTATAGTTTGTCATTCTCTATCACAACACATTCTCATATCCTCTTGAATCGAAAGCTCTGATACCACGTGTAGAAACTAAAATGTGTATATGTGACAGTTGTCACTACAAGAAAAAAGTCCATAGACATCGCTTTTTGACCGATGTCTATGTTGTTTCACAACCGATGTTGATGTCGTTGATGTCGGTGATGTCTATTCTAGACATCGGTGGATACCCGATGTCTACACTCGATTAGACATCGATTTTAGTTAAAAAAACAGATGTCTATGTGTTGATTATTTACATAAAATGCTATAAATAAATTATTTAATAACTAAATTACACCTAATTAAACATGTTAAACACATCATGAGCTATGTTTTCTGTCACAAAAACATCAATTTTAGTGAAAATACTGATGTCTGTGTGATGATTTTTTCAAAAAATGCTATAACAAAATTATTTAATAACTAAATTACACCTATTAAAATATATTAAACATATATTGAGCTATGTTTTTTTGTCACAAAAACATCGATAATTTTGACAGAGGTGATGTAAAATGGCATATTAAACATCTGTTTCTTTAGTGAAAGGTGATGTCTAATTTAGCGTATAGACATCAGTTTTTTCTAGAATGAAGTGATGTATATGTATCATTTAGACTTGAACATGTTAGTCTTTCACATCAGTTATTTGTCTGAAACTGATGTATATTGCATTTTTTGACATCAATTTTGTTAGGTTAAAAGTGATGTTTATAATGTCACTTGACATCAGTTTTATCTTAAACAAAGTGATTTCTATGTTTCATTTAGACTTGAACCTGGATTTCTTTGACATCAGTTTTTTACCTTAAAGTGATGTACATTATCTTTTTTGACATCAACTTTTCCTAATTGAAAGTGATGTGTAAGAAATTTATAGACCAAATTGTGCAAAGTTTTACATCACTAATTTTCTAAAAAAGCAATGTACGCGTTACTAATAGACATTTGTTATAAATAAACTGCAGGGCCTCAATGCGAACTTCATCTAGCTGTTCAATGCTATAACAACTTCTCGAGAGTTACACTACTTATATACATGTCAAGTGCTAAACACTACTAACACAAAAAGAAATAAACAAGATTTATACAAGACCATGTAAATGGGTAGCCAATATATTGAAAATTTCTTCAATCAGTAGTAATATCTCTTAAACTCTCTCTTGCATAGCAGGTTTACAGTTGAAAGAGCAATCAATATCCAATCTTTCAGAACACCAATCACTAAAAAATTTGAGAAGTTCAATGCTAGCGCACAAATGGCATTGGAAAAAAAATCCAGAAGTTGAACTTAATCTGAGAGACTTCCATTCCAGGCTGCAAGTGAGAAATATTGCAATACAGAAGTTACCTAACGGAAACATGGTAGCTTCATGAACTGAACAATGCTTTCTTCTAAAAGTAAAAAAAGGCAATTTACAGGAAATATCACCCATCACAGAGTTGGATACAATGATATAGGAGAAAATATCACCCCATCACAGAGTAGGATCATATAATGATGGAACGAGAACATTCGTGTAATAGAATTCATATGTTGATTCTGAACTTTCAGCAATAGGTGCACAAGTTGTCCACACACAGTACCAAAAAAAATAATAAAAAAGAAATGACCTTAAACCTGCATGGAGCGATGTAATATAAGCTTGTGATAGGATTCAGAGTCAATCCTTTCTTTTGAAGAAGGACCTGAGTCAAGACTAGCCTCAAAGCTTCTGCAAATATACCCGTGACCAGTTACCCATGACATACTCAGGGCTTTAAGCATCTGAATGAAAGCCACAGATATACGAGTAATTTTATTGTGCTAAACTTCAACTTAATGCACAAAATATAAACTGTGATAATTACTTGGCCTCCTGAATGAATTGTTCTTATCTACTTATTTGCAATTTTAGAAAATTATTTTTATTATATTTTTCTAATTGTTGCGTGTTCAGGAATAGAATGTTTACCTGCTTCACAATTATAGAGAAATTTTGATTATATTCTAGTTTTCTAACTATGGGGGTTCAGGCTGTATAGGCTGTAACCTGTAAATATACTGTGCTAAATATTTGTTTTCATAGAATCTTTATAATGTGATAATTTTGATTATATTCTAGTTTTCTAACTATGGGGGTTTAATTGCTAGTACATGATTGTATCCACAACTGCTCCAAGCCTCCAATATACTACTTGTTTACCGACTCAATCCAGCATCAGAGGGCATGTGACATTGGGTGGTAATATAGAAAAAGAGAACTGACCATCTAGAAAAAAATGTGAATTATAATAACTGAGTTTAAACATTAGAAAACTGTGATAGCGTGTTGTATATCCTGTCTCAAGATGATATGAACCCATCACAGAAAAGGGAGCATGAAAGTTATTTACTTCAACACAAGTTCGTTGCCAGCTAGTGGTTTCTGGAAGAGAAAAACTAGGTATAAGCTAATATAACTGTAGTCAGCAAAAAAGATGAGGAAAACCAACCTCTTAGTTGGCCGAGCTGCTTATATAAGAGACTAAAACTGTTATGTCGTCAAGCTTTCCACCATAGTATCTGAATCCTGCTTCCTTGGCTGCTGTAGAGAAGGGAGTCTGCTTATATTTGTCTTGAGCTCTTTGTTGTGCCGAATCAGCTAATCTCTGAGATAAAGCATCAGGATTTAGACCTTCTCTCATCCCATCAGCAACAATAGATGTTACCTCATCGTTGAATAAATTGTCAAATAAGCCATCTGTCGCAGCAACAATCACATCTCCAGGTGCCACAGAAATCATAAACACCTGTAAATAATTACACCTGGGACACATGAGACCATTGCATGCTTCATCTATATATTAAAGGCACTCCTATTTCACTCCAATATTACTGATTCATTTTCATTGTATTTTTCCTGAGTTTATTCCTTACAGAAGTATTTATAAACCTATGGCAATTTCAAATATGTGTAGGACTTTACAGAATATGGGTCAAGATTATGTAATAAATATTTATGTTATTCAGTTGTATGGTAAAGATAAATAAATTTAACAAAAAGGGGTATTAATAAGTCATAGAAAATTGATACAAGGCCTGAATGTAAACATCCCATAAGTCATGGGTAACTGGTCGGGTAGAAAGTTTCACTGTAAGCAAATCTTCACTGCATAGCAAATCTTCACTGTATAGCAAGGAGTGTAAATTTTGTTCAAATCACATACTCAGGGCTTTAAGCATCCGAATGAAAGCCACAGATATATGCAAGTATGCCGTGTTACCAAACCTGTGTCAATAATAAAAGTGAACATTACGGTTTAGAATACAGATAATGTGGGTCAACTTGAGATAAAATGGAATTTATGATGCATGTTATAGTTATTGTCTTTCCAGAAGCTGTCTTTGCAAGTTAGGGAACTTTAATGACATACATATAACCATATAAAGTGAAAAGATTATAGTAGTAGCAGCATAGTAAAACTTCGCAAGTTATATTATGTCCCCATGGTATATTTCACCACCCTTCAAAACAACATAATGATCGTAAGCAGACCTTAAAAAATATATCTGGACAATAAATTGGCACATTCAACACTCTGCACACATACCTTAAATACAGAGGACGGTGTCTGGAACTCCTGCCAGACATGCTGCGATGAAGTGAGATCCATATTCATAGACTTTGCAGCAAGATATGAAGCTCCGGCAGCAATCTGATGAGGTTTAAATTATAGCCAAAGAGAGCTCCTAAGCCTACAAAAAGAAACTTAAAGTTAGACTAGCAATAAATTTATCTTTCTTGAACAATGCTCAAATAAAGAATTGGACATAAAACAAACCATCTGAGATGATACAATCTCCTGCAACATAGTGCAATGCCACTTAATATACAAACCATATCAGCTTCAGACATTTTCTTAAATTAATTAGCCTGCTATTAAATTACCATTTATATGAAATCATAGATCCGAAGAGGAAATAAAAAAGGTGGTTTCCCTTACCAACTACAGAAACAGCAACATGTGGATTATTTCCATGTATCTCCAGCAGAAATGTTGATAGTATGCAATATTATAGCACACATCATATAGCAATCTACATAGAACATCAACTCCAACTCCCACCTCAGTAGCGGAGAATATTTAAGTCCAGCAACTTTCGCAGTTTATATACGTAGAGAAAATGATACACAGTAAAAGAAAAGAAAGTTTGCAACTTTCAGCTTTTAGACTGAAAAGGCAGTCCAACCTCTGATTTATTTGTTACTGGAAATTGATAGCATTTGAGGTGAAATTACAAGTACAAGTACAAGTGACGCTAAGTGCTCATCCAGTCCCGACAGTCTGACATACACAATCGGCAGGAAAACCCAGCTGACAAACTTTACGGATTCGATTTGAACCTCTGACCTCTGAAACAGTTGTACAGATCATCTAAATATAGGCCAAAAACGAAAAAAAAAGAGGTGATTGGCTTGCCCCCTAAAGTTCATAAAATGTCTCAAAAAACCGAGACATATCCAGAGCTGACAGTTCTGTTCAATCGGTACTACTGTAGATATTCCCCAGAAAACCTATTATAGGCTCATATTCCCAGAATAATGATCTTTTATCGTTCAATACTCAACTATAAGGCATTAAGCCTAATTATTCAAAAAAAATATATATAGAATCTTATATTGCTACAAGCCCAAATGTAATAACTATTTAGCCTTGTAACAACTAAAACACAAATTAATAGCTAAAAATCGACAAATACACAATGTAAATAGCAAAAAAATCAAAAATAAATGCAAGAAAAACATACCCCATGGATTCGCTTTCAGGTAACAGGGCATTTAGGTCCACTAGCTCTCTTCTTAGTTGTCTGATAAACCAGCTTACCTCCTAAAGTTTCATCAAATTTTAAATATCACTCTTTACATAATCTTAACCTTAACATTTCCCAAATCTAAACAATCACTTTTAGAACTAATTACAAAAATAATTAATAAAGACATATACATAACAATAAAGTATATAATATAAAATCAAACAAAATACATATTCTTAAAAATCAATAACTAGTAAGTAGCAAAAAAATCAGAAATAGAAAAGGGGTTTTTGAAAAGAGTACCAGGGGTTTTGACAATTCGGTATTGGTTGGATTTGGTGGCATAATTGTGGCGTTTGCGATGAGTAAGACCCTGAACCATCCTTCTTGTGCTTTCATGGAAATAGAGTTTCATTCCACGTTACCAATTAGAGTTTCTAATCAAATAAGCTTACCAGAGGTAGGTGAGAGGTTGAGCACAAAGTCAAAAGAGGGAAGATGTGAGCACAGATGCGAGGGAGAGAGAGAGGTTCGAGAGAGACGTGAGAGGAGTTGAGATGGTGAGATGGAGATTGTGAGCGGAGAGAGGTTAGAGATAGAGGGAGGGGTTCGTGAGAGAGAGAGGAGTTTGAGATTCAGTTTTTTAATTTTTAGTTTTTAATTTTTTGTTTTTAGTTTGTTGTCTCAATGAGGGGAATAAAAATTTGGTTAAGGGGGGAAATTTTGGGAGGGGGGAATTTTAGAACTAAAACTGAATAAAATTTTGACTAAGGGGGGAAAGAAAATGTGGGCGCGAAATATTTTTTTTGGTGAAGTTTAGACATCGGTTTAATTATAACCGATGTCTACAAAGAACAAAGACATCACAAAAACACGGGATGATGTCAATACCTCTTTTAACATCAGTGTCAAAGTTAACCGATGTTTAATGTGTGATGTCTATTGACATTATTCTTGTAGTGTGTGTAGAGACTGAGAAAACAAAAGTTTATACGGAAGTTGTCTATATTTATTGATTCATTGCAGTACATATATATAAAGAGCAGATAACAAAGTGGCTAAAAACCAGGCCACAAACTAACAGACTACTCCTATTATGACTCTACGTGCATCTCCTAAAACTACTCCCTACTTCCACGTCTGGAACAAACATGCAATGACTAATTCAAATATGCAGTCCACCAGCTAACTAATTACAGAATAAAATGCTATAGCTAATTTATTCAACACCAAATAAATAAACAAATACTAAATAATAAGTTTAAGATTAAATTCCAACAATCACCCCCTTAATCTTAAACTTGTCATCACTGCTCATCTGGCATCTCGTTCATCAGCCCGTATGGCTTTCAACTGAGCCCGTATGGCTCTTTCAATATAGCCCGTATGGCTCATTTGTTTGCCCATCTGGCAAGATCTTCGGTGCCCATCTGGCAACCTTCTTTATCAGCCCGTTTGGCTAAGCCCGTATGGCTTTTCTTCACAAGCCCGCGTGGTGGGCCCATAACTGGTGTAAGTAGCAATAAGAACGGGTCTATTAGCAGTAGAGAAGTTTTAGGAGATATGGGTTTAGTTGAAGTACGTTAGAGTAGTGGAGATAATGTAGGTTTTAGATCCTATTTTATAGCTGTCATCTTCTTTGTTTTAGTAGTATATAAATGATCTTTGTAAGACGTTTTAGATCAACACTCTGAACGTTTATTTTTCTTTCAGTTTCAATATATACAGAGTTTTACTAAGACATAGAGTGTTCACTGCTATATGTATATATAAACACATAAATACAGAGGTCCTGTTTTTTCAACATGGTATCAGAGCTACCGATCTTTGTGGCATAACAATTTATGTTTCAAGAAGAAGCTTTAGCTGAGAAGGCCAAAGGACGGGAAGAAGTCCAGAGAGAAGTCTTAGAAACAGGAGCAGACAAGAACAATGATTTTGTTATTAACAAAGGGGTGGTGGTATCTGCTGAGAGAGTGATGGTAGCAGGGAAAGCAACATAATGTTGGTGCCAGGAGTTTGTTGGAATAATCTTAAATTTAGTTATTAATTATTTGTTTATTTAATTATTAGATATTTAGCAATAGATTAATTATTAGAGAAAAATATTATTTTAGAATTGTTTAGTAGTGGGGTAGTGGAGTTATGGAGTAAATTATGGACATGTAATTTACCCATTAATTAGTAGTGGTTAGTTTTAGTAATAGTTAGTTTTAATATGTTTGTAAAGCCTATATAATGGCTAGTTTACCTTGAGTTTTAGAAGAGGAAAAGAAAAACAAGAAATATAGTGGTACAAGTTCTCTGCAAAAATGTAGGTGTTTTCTTTTTTCTCTAAGTTTTTTCAACATGGCATCAGAGCCATATGATCCAGGGCTTATAGAACTCTTATAAAAATACACATATACATATATATATTATCCTTAATATTTTCCATGGCATCTACAAATGCAAAAAATATGGGCATTTGTCAAAGAATTGTAGATTTCAGAATGATGAAGAAAGGTTGGCACAATTGATCGAGGGAGAACCACTTCTTTAGAGTTGTGGAGACAAAGTGTTCCAAAGTGTTTTTGGAGAGAAAGTGCTCCAAAGTGTTTTTGGAGAGAAAGTACTCCAAAATGTTTTTGATGAGATAGTGCATCAAAATTTATGGTGGTGAGAAGTGCATCGCAGGCGAAGAGAAAGTGCTTCGTAAATTTAAGATTATGGTGTGAATGTTGGAATAATCTTAAATTTAGTTATTAATTATTTGTTTATTTAATTATTAGATATTTAGCAATAGATTAATTATTAGAGAAAAATATTATTTTAGAATTGTTTAGTAGTGGGGTAGTGGAGTTATGGAGTAAATTATGGACATGTAATTTACCCATTAATTAGTAGTGGTGTTATGGATAAAAAACTAAGGTTATTACTTGCTGTATTTAATACTAAGATTCGGGAGCTCAAGGCCTTTAATGGCTGCTCTCGTGCTTCGTGGCTCGATCTGCCTTTACGAGATGCCTACGTATCTCTGTGAATTAGAGAATCAAGCCAAAAAACGTAGTTCTGATTGGTGGGGGTAAGACCCCTTATATAGATGTTGGGAGTCCTTGAATTGGACTTGGTATAGGAGACTTGGTGGGCAAGTCTCATAGTTAGAATGGACTTTGGAGTCCTAGATAGTAGGAAACTGATTCCTTATCCTTTTAGGTCCCCTTGAGGCTAATCTACAAGGATTTATATCCTTATCAGGACTCTTCTCGATAGCTGATTTTTCCCTTATTAATTAATTACGAAATTAATTAATAATCAGGGTTTTTGGGCCTTCTTTATTCCATCAGGCCTGATCTGATCCACCAGGCCTGATCAACGTGTTAACCTTTCTGGTCTGAATATCATACATCTTCTTATTGGGCCCAGCAGCCCATTAATGTAATATTTAATTATAAAATCAGGATTTATTTATTCCTATCATTTGCCCCCCAACTTTTGGGAAACATCGGTTAGGTTTCACAGAAGTTAAGTCTATTCATTCCCTTGCAGGGTTTCATTTTTGTGTAAAGTGTGGAGCGACCTACACGTTTACGATGAATTTTCCTTTTATTCAGGATTTATTTTAATTTCCAGGAATTTTTTTTCCTTATTTCCGGGATTTTTCCCTTAATTTCTGGATTTTTCCCTAATTTTCTGAGATTTTTCCCTAATTTTCTGGGATTTCCCCTAATTTTCTAGGATTTTCCCCTAATTTTCTGGGATTTTCCCTAATTTTCTGGGATTTTCCCCTAATTTTCTGGGATTTTCCCTAATTTTCTGGATTTTTCCCTAATTTTCTGGGATTTTCCCCTAATTTTCTGGGATTTTCCCTAATTTTCTGGGATTTTTCCCTAATTTCCTGGGATTTTCCCTAATTTTCTGGATTTTTCCCTAATTTTCTGGGATTTTCCCTAATTTTCTGGGATTTTTCAGATTTCCAGCCCTTTTTCGACCAGGATCCTAGTCGAAATTTCGACCAGGATCCTAGTCGAAAATAGGGGTCAGCCTTGCCATCCTGGTCGAAGGATTTCGACTAGGATCCACGACCTGGAATTCGACCAGGATCCTAGTCGAAATTTCGACCAGGATCCTAGTCGAAAATAGGGGTCAGCCTTGCCATCCTGGTCGAAGGATTTCGACTAGGATCCACGACCTGGAATTCGACCAGGATCCTAGTCGAAATTTCGACCAGAATTCTGCTCGATTTTTTTTTTTTTTTGGTTCTCTTGATTCCTAGTTGAAGGATGTCGACTAGGATTCACGACCTGGATTTCGACTAGGATCCTAGTCGAACCTTCGACCTTGATCTAGGTCGAAAATTTGTCCTTTTCCTTGAAAAATATCGTGCGTGATTTGGGAATTCGACCTCAATCCTGGTCTTATTTTCCTGGATTTCGACCTCAATCCTGGTCTTTTTTACCCGTAATTTTTGGGTGTCTGTTCGAAAGAATTCGAATAGAATTCACGACCTCAAATTCGACCTCAATCCTGGTCTTTATTGGACTTCTTCTTTATTCAACTTGGAATGGGCCTTACTTGGGCCTTCTCTTTTTTCAAATCCTAATTGGATTTGGGCTTTGATTTGGGCTTGTATCCTTCCAAATCTTAATTGGACCTGGGCCTCTATTTTTCCAAATCCTAATTGGATTTGGGCCTTTTATCTGGCCTCTTCCTAATTATAATTGGACTTTAATATATTTAAATACCTCCTTTAGAATTCTCTAGAATTCTTGGGAATATTCTTGAATTTTTCTTCCCTGTTCATTTATTTCCTTTAGAATTTCTTTGAGTATTCTGGAACGTTCCACTTCGGGCCTTTCTTCTTTGGGCTTTTAAATTTACTGGGCTTTTTGTCCCTTAAGACTATCGATTTGTGTTTAGCCTCAACCAGGCTTTTCTGATCGTTTTCTAGTAAACGTTCTATTCTTCATGAAACTTGTTTTCGTGGATGTCCTAGTCTTCACGAAATTTGTTCTCATGGACTCTTTAGCCTTCGCGGAACTTGTTCTCATGGACTCTTTAGTCTTCGCGGAACTTGTTCTCATCGGGCGCCTAATTTTTCAAGAATTCTCAAGGAATTTCATAGGAGTTCCACCAGAAAACCTTTAGGAGGGTCTGGATCAACCCTACATAGGTTCCCGTCGGCTATGAGGCCTTCATGTGGCCCGGTCGGCGAATTCTGCTCTTTTTGGACGTTTGGCCCTTTTTCTAGTGAGCGTTATGTACTTGTTCTCGTGAACATTCTATTCTTCACGAAACTTATTTTCCTCTGTGAAGGTTCTAGTCGGCCTAATCCTTCCTTGTGGAGGGCTAGGCGTCACTGACTCTTGGTAGCCGTGAGCGTCTTACTCTTCGTGAAACTTATTTCCCTTCGTAAGGGTTCTAGTCTTTACGAAACTTGTTTTCGTGGAAGTTCTTGTCTTCATTAGGAGCATCCCTTGGCTCTAGTTCATGGTTTTCTTGGAACCTTCTTTTAGGGGCCATCCCTATTAGTTCAGGACGTCTCTAGACGTTCCTTTGAGGACATCCTAGTCGGCCTAACCCTCCATGTGGAGGAGTCAGCTTCAAGGACTCTTGGTCGGCCATAGAGACCAAGCCCTTGAGGCCCTTGGTCGGCCGTAACCTTAATGTCTAGAGCTTCTTGGCCCTTCGGGATCCTATTTCATGGAAGTTCTTGAACTTCAATATTCTCAATATCAATTCGTGGATTTGACTTCTCTCTTTTTTATTCGAGGGAGTGCCTTGCCGGGTGGGGACCTCATCCAAGGAACCTTGTTAAAGTTGGCCTAACCCCTCTTATCTTTCCATTGGTTAAGTTTGTTCCAATTAGGCGAACAGCTTCCTGAGGCGGGGATGTGCGGGGCTCATGCCTTGTATTTGGTACATCTATTCTTTTTAGAACTTTCAGTACTTCACAAATTAAAGGAGGAGCTTGGCTGGCTTAGGGCATCCCTTGGAGGCCGGTCTGGCGGAGCCCTTTCTAAGGGATCTCCAGTTGGTCAGGCTTTCTCTTGAGGCTGATCAGCCTTCTTTGGTAGGCTGGAGTTTGTAATGTGGACTCCAATTGACCATATACATTTTGTGAAGTTAGATTTCTAATATCTTTTTCTTATTAGGCCAACGCCTACTTCGCAGCTTCTTTCACTAGGAGTGCAAAATGAAGGAGTGAGCACATGGCCTTGGAGGCATTGATGAAGAAACTTAAGGAGTGAGCACATGGCCTTGGAGGCATTGATGAAGAAACTTGAGAGAAAGTTTTAGGACTGGGATTCTAGAGCTCTCTTAGCGTTTATCGACGGTCAGAAGACTTATTCAAGATGATGAACACCCATGATGATGCGTTAATATGTCCATTGGCTCTGTTCATAGCTCTTACCCGGATATGGTAAATTTGCGGGGCTTTCCTAGCCTTTGGGTTGTTTCTGAGGTTACCATTATTGGCCAATCATCTGATTTTGGACTATAGATTGTCCTTCAGTGTTTAGGCCTTGCATGGCTTTGTTTGTCGTGTGTGGCTTTTATCTATTTACGGTCCTTTATGGACTGGAACATCTTCAGTATGTAACCTAATTGTTCATCATGACTTGATTTCTGATCCTTCAGGATCTCATGCATTTGTAGTTTGATTTCATATTCGTCTTTTATTTTTGATACTTTGGTCCTTCGGGAATTTTATTCATTGGATGCTCGTACACTGGTCGACCTTATTCCTCCATTTACTACTAAGTACCACGAACATGTCTTTCATGTCCTGAACATATTAAACCTTCAGCTTCGAAACGTGCCAGGTTTGAGGCACTTTGTCACTGCTCAGGGTTTCCGACTTGTAGGATCCTCATCCTCATGTTTTCTTGACCTTATACGGTCTTTCCCAGTTAGGGATTAGCATTTCTTTCTCTTCAACTCCCGAAGCCTCAATCTTTCTTAAGATCAAGCCTCTTTGGTAAAAGAACCTTTCTTTAACCCTTAGGTTGTAATAGAATGAAGCCTTTTTCTGATATTCTACTATCTTTGCATGTGCCTCATCTCGCACTTCATCAATTAGATCCAGGGCTAACCTCTGCCCTTCCTCATTTTCTACAGCATTGAAAGTCTGAATCCTTGGAGAGGAATGCGATATCTCCACGGGAACTACTGCTTCTGCCCCATATGCCAACATGAAAGGAGTTGCTCCTGTTGTGACTCTACAGGTAGTCCTATAGGCCCATAATATTGGAAGTATCTCATCCACCCAATTATTTCTTGACTTCTCGATCCTCTTTTTTAGTCCATCCAGGATTATCCGATTTGCTACCTCTGCTTGCCCATTGGCTTGCGGGTGAGCCACAGAGGTGAATCGTAACTCAATTTCATTTTCTTCACAATACTTCTTGAATTCCTCATTGTTGAATTGTGTTCCATTGTCAGTGACGAGGATACGGGGAATTCCATATCGGCACATAATGTTTTCCCACAGGAATTGTGCAACCTGCTTAGTTGTGATTTTGGCCAAGGGTTTGGCTTCGATCCACTTGGTGAAATAATCAATGGCTACAATTAGAAATTTCCTTTGTGCCGTGGCCATAGGAAAATGCCCTAGAATATCCATCCCCCACATGGCAAAGGGAATAGGCGAGTTGATAGAGGTCAGCATCTCGGGGGGTTGTCTAACAACTGGTGCATGCTTCTGACAGCGATCACACTTCTTCACATATTCTTTGGCATCGGCCATCATTTCTGGCCAATAGAAGCCTAAATGAGTTATCTTATGAGCCAAGGCCCTGCCCCCCAAGTGTTGTCCACAAATACCTTCATGTACTTCTTCAAGAGCCAAGCGTGCCTCATCGGGCCTGAAACACCTCAAGTAGGGAACCACGAAAGATCTTTTGTAAAGAATCCCATCTATCAAAGAGTGCCTTAGTGCCCGAACAGTTAACTTCCGTGCCTCAGTTGCATCGCTTGGCAACCAACCGGTCTGAATGTGAGCCTTAATGGGATCAATCCATGACGTCCCCAAGCCTATGGGAGCCACAAGCTTAACATCTATGCTTCGTGTCTTCAAAACACGGAAGTACACACTTCCTGAACTTTCTTCAATCTCAGATGAAGCAAACTTTGATAGCGCATCTGCTTTAGCATTTTCTTCCCTTGGAATGTGTTCAACATGGCATTCATTAAATTGGGTCATCACAGCCCTTACTAGGCGAACATACTTAGCCATCGTATCATCCCTTGCCTCAAATTCTCCCTTTTACCTGGGATATGATCAGCTTCGAGTCTCCGCGGACCTTTAAGTTTTTGACTCTAAGTGTCCCAGCTAGACCAAGGCCAGCAATCAGGGCTTCATACTCTGCCTCATTGTTTGTGGTTGGGAAGTCTAGCTTCATAGCATACTCAATTAAGAATCCATCAGGGCTTTGCAAAACCAACCTTGCTCCACTGGAATTTATTTTTGATGCTCCATCAAAATAGAGAACCCAATATTCTTTCTCCTTGTCATTCTTCTTCCTGTCCCCATTGTCGACTCCCTTGTCTTGAGGTATGGTATCTTCCTGCCCCCCGACTTCTTGGTTGGGTATGGTACATTCCACCACGAAGTCAGCTAGTGCCTGGGCTTTTATAGCCGTACGTGGCTTATACTTGAGATCAAACTCTCCCAACTCTATTGCCCACTTAATCAGTCTCCCACTTGCCTTGGGACTGTGAATGATATTTCTCAGTGGCTGATTTGTTAGCACTTCAATCTGGTGAGCTTGAAAATAAGGACGCAGCTTTCTTGAAGCCATTACCAAGGCTAAAGCGAATTTCTCTATAGTTGAATAATTCAACTCAGCACCATGCAAAATTTTGCTGACATAGTATACGGGTTTCTGGACTTTCAGTTCTTCCTTAACCAACACCGCGCTCAAGGCGCTCTCTGAAACAGCCAAGTACAAGAATAAAATTTCACTCAGAACTGGCTTGGCCAACAACGGGGCCTGGGCCATATACTTCTTTAACTCTTCAAATGCCTTCTGGTTTTCCTCATTCCATACAAAGTCTTTGATGCTCTTTAGCGATTTGAAGAATGACAAACACTTTTCCCCCGACTTGGAGATGAATCGTCCTAGCGCAGCAACCCTTCCTGTAAGCTTCTGAACATCCTTAACAGTTTTTGGTGGTTCCATGTCCAGGATCGCCTTTATCTTATCCGGGTTAGCCTCAATTCCCCTCTTTGAGACCATCATTCCCAAGAATTTTCCAGATCCTACTCCGAAAGCACACTTCGTCGGATTCAACATCATCTTGTGGTACCTCAGGACCTCAAAAGCTTCCCTTAAATGGGCTATATGATCAGTCTTTACTAGACTCTTGACTAACATGTCATCAACATAGACTTCCATAGTCTTACCAATAAGATCCTTAAAAATTCTATTCACCAACCTTTGATAGGTGGCTCCTGCATTCTTGAGACCAAACGCCATAACAAGATAACAATAAACACCAAAGTCAGTGATAAATGATACCTTTGGAATGTCATCCTTATGCATTTTGATCTGGTTGTATCCGCAAAACCCATCCATGAAACTCAGCATCTCATGTCCAGCGGTGGCATCAATCAAAGTATCAATTCTAGGCAGCGGAAAACAGTCTTTGGGGCATGCATAATTCAGATCGGTGAAGTCTATACACATCCTCCACTTTCCATTAGCCTTCTTCACCATTACAGGGTTTGCTAACCACTCCGGAAATTGAATCTCCTCAATGAAACCAGCCTCTAAGAGCTTTTCCACTTCCTGCTTTATAGCCTCTTGTCTTTCCGGGGCAAAATTTCTTTTCTTTTGTTTCACTGTCTTTCGGCTTGGATCTACGTTTAGCTTGTGAGTAATTAACTCCGGGTCTATGCCTGGCATATCAGCTGCTGACCATGCAAACACATCACTATTTTCTTGCAAAAATTTCACTAACTTCCCTCTAAGGGGCTCCTCTAATGTGGCTCCAATGAAAGTCGTCCTATCAGGATTCTCGGGGTCTAAAGGAACCGAAACCAATTCTTCTGCTGGCCTTCCTCTATTCTCATCATTTTCTCGAACATCCATATCTTCAATAGGAAGAACCTGCCCCCCGACTCCATCTTCCCTCAAAGAGGCCACATAACAGCTTCTAGCCATTTCTTGATCTCCTCTCTCTTCTCCAATCCCGTTTCGGGTGGGAAACTTCATGACTGAATGGTAGGAAGAGGGGACAACCTTGAAGGCATGTATCCCTGTTCTCCCCATAATAGCATTATAAGTTGAACTAGCCTTTACCACCACGAAATCCAGCATCTGCGTTGCTTGCCTTGGCTCCGTACCTATGGTGGTTGGCAATTTGATTATCCCTTCCACAGGACATTCTACTCCAGCAAATCCATATATCGGCATGTCGGTTGGTGTTAACTGGGAGTCGTTATACCCCATCCTTAGAAAGGTGTCGTGGAGCAAGATATCCACAGAAGCACCATTATCCACAAGGACCCTCTTAACCGGGCTATTTCCTATTATTGGTGTTATGACCAGCGGGTCGTCATGGGGAAACTTTACACCCTCTAGGTCGGAATCATCAAAAGACAATGTTACTTCTGTCATGGCCCTCTTCGGGGCTTCTCCAACAATATGCATAACCTCTCTAGTATATGCCTTTCTGGAATTTTTGGACAATCCAGCAGTAGTTGGACCTCCAAAGATTGTGTTTATCACAAGCCCTCGAGGTCTTGGCCCTCCATAAATGGTGTTTATAAATGGTCCTCTAGGCTGGGGGTTTCGCCCCTGATCGTCTTGGTCCCTCCTACGATCCTCAAAGTTCTTCCTTCTATTATTATTCCTATCCCCTCCTTCTCCAGTGTATTTGTTCAATCTTCCTTTTCGAATGAGGAACTCAATTTCATCTTTCAATTGCCTACACTCATCGGTGTCATGGCCAACATCTTTGTGAAACCTGCAATACTTGCTCTTATCTAGCTTGGCGGGATCAGCCTTCAAGGGCTTAGGCCAGCGAACATCTCTGTCTTTCTCAATCTCCATCAAAATCTGACTTCTAGGAGCATTAAGCTTAGCGTATTCAGTGAACTTTTGCCCAGGTCCTCCCTTCTTGGGGGTTGAATCAGGGTTTTGCTCGGTTCTAGGATATTTGTCCTTTGCAATATATTCCAAATCAGTTTTTCGCTTCTTGCCTCCAGTGGGCTCATTACTTACTATGGTCTTCCTCATGCTTTCTTCAACCTTGATATACTTCCCTGCTCTCTCTTGGAGTTGCAACATGTTTTCAGGGGGACGTTTGGCCAAAGACATCTTGAAAAACTCATCCCTGGTTCCTTGTTGTAGTGCTATCATGGCTACCTTATCATCAAGGTCTGGGACTTTTAAAGCCTCCTTTGTAAAACGATTCAGGTAATCTCTCAAGGATTCCTTAGCTCCCTGCACAAGACTCATAAGGGATGCTGAACTTTTCTCATGGACTCTTCCACTGATGAATTGCTTAATAAAAGCCTGACTTAATTCTCTGAACGATCCAATAGAATTTGGGGGCAGGCGACTGTACCATCTTTGAGCCATACCCGACAGGGTTTGAGGGAAGGCCCGACACCTTATAGAATCATTCACGGGTTGCAGCAGCAGTGCATTAGAGAATGTCCTAACATGATTTGCGGGGTCTCCCGTGCCATCATAGGCTTTGATAGTGGGCATCTTGAATTTCCTTGAGATATGGGCATTCATTATCTCTTCTGTGAAGGGTGGAGTTGGATCATCAGGATCTCCAAGGGGAAGGAGATTGCTTGGATCAGTTCTTGGAACAACAGCCCTTCTTCTTACCAGACCATCCAGGTCTATGACAGGAGGAGGATTTCTCCCCCTGGGAGGTATCTGGGGTCTGGTGGCCTGGTGAGCCTCCAAATCACGCCTCAGCCTTTGGATTTCAGCCTCATGAGCCCTGATCCTTTCCTGCACTTCTTGGGGATTCGCCCCTGGGGTGCTTTGGGGGCGTTGCCTTCCATCGGCCATTGGCTCTTTTCCAGGACGCCTCCTTCTCGGGGCCACTTCATCATCCGAACATTCGGAGTCTCTCTCAGTATAAGGACCAGAAAATTCCCGATCCTCAGGAATAGGACCCAAACCTCGTATATAGGGGGGTGACTGCCCTCGTGCTTCGCCTCGCCCAGCATATCCGCTTCCTCCAACCTCAGGACGAAGGGGCATCCCATAAGGGGGGTTAGTAGTAACAACAGTTGAATATTCATAGACGACGGGTCGAGAATTCACAGGTATATGTACTTGTTGAACTTGAGGATTCGTACCCTGAATAGTCGGGGGAGTTGTCCCTTGTGGCTGAGGTTGAGTTGCCCCTGTCTGGGCTTCCCCCTGAGTAGATGCATAAGTTGAATGGGGAGGAACCTCCACGGTTGATGAAATCACCTGGGTTGTCTCTGATGGTGTTCCTTCCTCTAGAGCTCCAATTGTTCTCCGTGTTCTCGCCATGGTTGTTGTTGCTTTTCCCACAGACGGCGCCAAATGTTATGGATAAAAAACTAAGGTTATTACTTGCTGTATTTAATACTAAGATTCGGGAGCTCAAGGCCTTTAATGGCTGCTCTCGTGCTTCGTGGCTCGATCTGCCTTTACGAGATGCCTACGTATCTCTGTGAATTAGAGAATCAAGCCAAAAAACGTAGTTCTGATTGGTGGGGGTAAGACCCCTTATATAGATGTTGGGAGTCCTTGAATTGGACTTGGTATAGGAGACTTGGTGGGCAAGTCTCATAGTTAGAATGGACTTTGGAGTCCTAGATAGTAGGAAACTGATTCCTTATCCTTTTAGGTCCCCTTGAGGCTAATCTACAAGGATTTATATCCTTATCAGGACTCTTCTCGATAGCTGATTTTTCCCTTATTAATTAATTACGAAATTAATTAATAATCAGGGTTTTTGGGCCTTCTTTATTCCATCAGGCCTGATCTGATCCACCAGGCCTGATCAACGTGTTAACCTTTCTGGTCTGAATATCATACATCTTCTTATTGGGCCCAGCAGCCCATTAATGTAATATTTAATTATAAAATCAGGATTTATTTATTCCTATCAAGTGGTTAGTTTTAGTAATAGTTAGTTTTAATATGTTTGTAAAGCCTATATAATGGCTAGTTTACCTTGAGTTTTAGAAGAGGAAAAGAAAACAAGAAATATAGCAGTACAAGTTCTCTGCAAAAATGTAGGTGTCTTCCTTTTTCCCGTAAGTTTTTTCAACAGAGTTGTTGTGCATGTAATGATGATGTACGTCTATGTGCAATCAGCGAGAAAGAAGAAATCGGGGAAGAGAAAATGATGTTGCAGGTTGTCTATATGTGTGTATATGTATTACATGTGTGGGTATTAACTGGATAGCAGGAAAAATTATGGAGATGCGTTAGATGTTCATGGAATTGTAGCAGCGGAAGGGTAAGAGGTGCCATACCGGCAAGGAAGTAACGTAAGTTATGCCAGATGGGCAAATAAGAGGTGCCATACGGGCAACTAACGCACCTTAAGTCGCAAGGTCGAACACTCTAACAATGCCTCGTCTGCAAATTCTCAGTACTGTGCAGTAAACTACAAATTCTGGCACCTAACGCACCTTCTGTTTTATTTTCTCACTTATAGCTTACAGGTCAAAATAGTTGTTTCCGCGAGTTGCAAGGAATATTGAAATTAATTAAAGAAATAAAATTTAACTGGGTAATCTAATTATGCATTAAGGTTGTTGATTAAGTCAATCCTGGATTATGGGTTTGTTAAAAAGAAAACAGTTGACTTAGGGTTGGTGTCTAGGGCTGATTTATAGTGCTCAGCAACTGCGGGGCTTTGTAATTATAGCACCCTTATTAATTTGGAATTAATTTGTACTCGTAAACATGTGCTTTACCTAAGTGTGTACATAAAACTACAAGTTAATATTACCGGAACTCCGTCTGCTTATGTTGCTTCCAATAAATTAACAGCTGTATCTACTTCGTACTTGCGTGTCAGCAACGTCCTAATTAATTCAAAATTAGTGCCATCAATATTTGTCAAAGTATATATTGACAGGTGGCGGCTAAGTTTTCGTGTCCCTTGATAGTTGATACCAAGTTGGGATGAATAGCAAAAACATATGATCATTGTTAAAGAGTATACGATTTGTTAAGACCTTCCTCCCACACCTTAAAATATTTTAGTGTGAGAGATTACTTAACATGATATCAGAACTTGATTTAGGGAGGAATTTGGGTTCGATTCTCCCCACCCCAATTTATTTAATTAAAATATATGTTATTGGTATGGTGGTTATATTTATTGTTGTTAATCGTAGAGAAATATATTGTACGATTGAGTAGGAGTGTTAATGCGTATAATATTCTATTGGGGACTTCCTTCCCACCCAATCATAGGAAATGCCAACAATTGAAAGACATTTAAAAAAAGTGTTAATAATCGGTTGGAAGGATTGAGTTGAATCACATCTTTCCTGTTGTTAAGAATATATATTGAAATGCAGTGTCGATTTAGGACAGAGAGAATATCAATCAGGATGTCAAAATTTAAGTTCAGTGCTCCTGATATGTATTATGAGGATCTCTCTTTCCCTGATTCATGACAACTTCATTGTCATCCATGCCGAACCAAGTGAAAAACACTTGCCCTTGTTTTTACCAGATAGGCAGATAGGCAGATTTGTCCGAGTCTAGGTTTGTCCCTCAATCAAGGGCATGTCACCCGCTAACCCTAGCTATTACTTAGGTTGTGTTATTTGGATGGAATGAAATGGGGGAGAGAATGGAATTAAATTTGTACCATTTTTTGAAAAAAATTTGGATGAAGTGTTTTTCATTGTCATTTCCATTCATTTCTTTCCAAATATTTTAAACTAAACTTTTAACCCATGTGTTTTGGAGGTAATGATCCATTCCCCATCCACATCATTTTCCACACAATTCATGATAAAAAAATTTACTCAATCATTTTCATTCACTATACTCTCATACATATACTCTTTCTTCATATAATTTATTCCATTCCTTCCAAATTAATACACCCTTAGAGTATAGCCCCTTCTGACACCCAAATTTGGTAGAGTTCAATCTAGGTATAATAAGACACTTATACTTTATTTTACTAAATTGTTGATGGGTTAATTATAGCGTACCTGAACATGAATTCAGTGATTAACATGAGCTTATATCTACTTCTTTCTTCATATAATTTATTCCATTCCTTCCAAATTAACACACCCTTAGAGTATAACCCCTTCTGACACCCAAATTTGGTAGAGTTCAATCTAGGTATAATAAGACACTATACTTTATTTTACTAAATTGTTGATGGGTTAATTATAGCATACCTGAACATGAATTCAGTGATTAACATGAGCTTATATCTATTTATTAATTTTAATCCTCCGTTTGGAGTTGCGACTAAACTTCAAGCACCTAAATTAAGAATTAGGAGTAGGAATGCCAAATCATATTAAAGATGATTCACATTTTAGTAAATTAAGACAATATTAATATTACTATGAATTGTTTTTACACTTGTATACACTTACATAGTTAATAAGGTTATTTTATTTGTATGAATGCCAACTTTGGTACAATGCAAGAAACTAATTTATTATCATTTTGTTATGGATAAAACTCGTATGTGTTAGAGAGATCAGAATTAGGTTATGTGATTGATCACAGGTAGCGGTCCACATATACATGTGTTAATCAAGATTAACTAACCAAGAATACCTAGTTCCTAACCCCAAGTTTATCTTCTTTATAAGAAAAACTCTCACCAGCTCTCTCTAAAAAGTCAAGTGATAGGTCTTAATGATGATACATGCATGCTTTAAATATACTAAAAACATTGTCAATGGCTTTAATATATTTTATATAAAACTAGACATAGAGAGATTCTAGGGTTAAGAAAAAGACAAGGAGAAGCATGTTTTCTTCCTCCCAGTATCCCAGTCAAGTCAATGAGATTTATATAAATATATGATTAGGAATATGTTAGTATTTGGTTGGGGCTAGCATGCACAAGAATTTTAAAAACTTGGTAGTTTTCTCTTTGGGTATTTCCCTGCAAGTGCGCTTGCATACCCTATTTGTATCTGTTTTTTACAATTTTAGATTGCATGATGAAATGTTAATAATCAAGATACAGGAAATCAAAGTTAATCTTTAGTGGGTTTTAAGCTGGCCTATTTAAGTTTAAAGCTTCGAGTTAATTAGGCGGCCTTTATGTTTCCAGCTCCTCCATCCTTTTTTTGTAAATAATTAATTTTAAACCCTAACCAGCTGCGTAGAAGAAGTTTTGAAGTTAAACTGACGATTTTTATATGATTTCCCTTTTTATAAACAAGTACCAACAGCTAAATGATTTTCTGACCAACCAAAACTTACGCAAGTAAATATATACCTATATATATATATATATGTATCGAAATAATTAGGCATCCCCGACTGGTCCATCTTCATCTTTATAATATCCTAATTATCGATCAAATATAGGGAGCAGTATCTATGCATCTCCATTTAAGTTACTAATTAAGGGTGTGTTTGGTATTGCTGTTGCAGACTGCAACAGCAGCTTTTCGCTGAAAAGCAGCTAAAAAACTGTTTGGTAAAATTTAAAAGCTGCTTTTCAGAAAAGTGTTTTTGGCCTAAAAGCTGCTGTTAGAGAAAGCAAGCCCCCCATGCTTTTAGAAAAAGCTGTTTTTTGCGGGAAGCAGATGCTGATTTCACCATCAAACCTTACCAAAAGCATCATTATTTTTAATTTTTTGCATCAACACATATACGTATCAAAAAAATTACCAAACAGTTATCTGATTTTACAACAGCACTTTTTTCGGCAGCACTTTTTCTAACAGCACAGCAATTTTTTAATTTTTTGCATCAACACATATACGTATCAAAAAAATTACCAAACAGTTATCTGATTTTACAACAGCACTTTTTTCGGCAGCACTTTTTCTAACAGCACAGCAATTTTTAACAACAATCCCAAACAGAGCCTAAGTAAGTACTTTAGGTTGCCCCAGTCTCTACAATAATGCAAAAACTCCTAAATAAATGGGAAGGAAAAGTTAAAAAGAAAAAAATTAAACTCGTGAGCACACTGCAAGAAACATTGTGTAAACTATTGTTTGAAAATAAAGTTCACTTTTCTTTTTGTTGACTTGGCGTTATATTTTTGAACATACTAGAGTTCTAAATCTATTGCAAAAAGTTCATGAATAATAAGGTTTGAGTCGGTTATTAAAATCAAACTAAAATAAAAATTAGAAAAAACTAACAGTATTTAAAAAATGTTAATAAACACCCATTTTAAGTTGATGAAAAAAAATTGAGTCCATCTTCCAAGGTGTAGCCAAAAGTACCCCATTTATAATCCGTTTTTAACAATCTATATTTTTTATTCATAAATGAAATCATATTTTATTGATGCGTAAAAATACCAAAATACCCTATTATGGTACTTACCTAATGCAAATTGACTTTTATTTTATCTAAATTTTATTTTTATTAGTAGTGTTTATCCAAGAAAAATATTATTATATCAATAATTAATTAATATTAAATAAATTATATTGAAAAAGCTAACTATAAAATAATTATAAGATAACACAATTAATATTAAATTTTCTAAAATAAGAAATATTTGCTTCGTAAGATAAATAAAATCTATATTTTTTGTTAATAAACGAAAACATATTTTATTGGAGCACAAAAGTACATGAGTACCAAATTTTGGTACTCATCTCACACAAATTAACTTTTATTATCTCTATTTTTTTTCTATTAGTTAGTATTCATCCTTGCGTCTATTTATTTTTAATTTAAAAAATATTTTTTATGAATAATTAAGTAATATTAAATAAAGTACAATGAAAATTCTAATTATAAAATAATTATAAAATAATATTAATTAATAATAAATTACCTAAAATAACAAATATTTCGTTAATAAGACAATTATACAATTGTTTAACAAAAACAAAACAAATATGCTAGATTTGTATAACAAGTAAAACCATGCAGAACTAGAATTATTATGGAAAATTTATCTGATTCGATTCGTTTTAACTAATAATTATTATTTGAAAGTAACAATTTAATATTTCATATTAATATATTACTTTCAATCTATGTTTCGCACTACAAATACTAATTCAATATTTTAATCTGTTTTCGCACAAGTTACCAGCCATCTATCTAATAAGCGAAACCATTATCTATTGGAACACAAAATTATCAAATCTTGATACTCACTAGAAAAATTATATAATTATTTTTAAAATTTTATGTAATTGAATCTCAACTAATACGAATTAACTTATACTCTATATATACTTTGTTTTTATATTGATTTCTACTTTTTAGTGTTAATCCAAGCGTCGATTCGATTTACCTTCAAATAATCGTGTTAGTAAAAGCTAATATGTTAGATTAATATAACAAGTAAAATAAATAGGTGCAGAACTAGATTTATAACAAGATTTATAAGTAATATTAGTTGAAAAAAAGAAGAATTATGCGGTAAAATTTTATTATTATACTTAACTTCAATTTCTTTTAACTGTTTAATTTAACAGCATTTATTCATTTATTTCAATTTATATTTCGCAAGAATTATTATGAAATTCAATTTTATACAAATAATAACTCAATATTATTTCTAATCTGGGGTATCTCTATATATCATTTTCATACAGCTAGCTGATATACTTTAATATAGTGCTAAATTGAGAGATTATGAGCAATCTATCTCGTGTTCAATAAGCAAATTTAATCGTAAATATTCTGATTAATATCTATAAAAAATTCATTTCAACCATTAATATCATTCATTAATATATATTTAATACTTATATTTATTTCTAACTTATTACTATTTAATCATTAATACTTTTATTAAAATATATTAAATATTATTCAACCATTAATATATGTTCATTTATATCTATTAAAATATAGTAATTTACACAAAATGTAAATTAATATCTATTTATAACTGAACATTAATATTTATATAATATTTATCACTCTTATTCCACAATTAACACACACAAACACACACACACACAGATATATATATATATATACATATATATATATAAATCATTATTGTACACTCCATCTTAAATACATATATATATATATATATATATTTGTAAACAAAAGTTTAGTATAAATTATTTAGATGATAACTCATTAGTACGTAGTTTGGATCGGCCACCAGGTAAAATAACCAAAACGAGCGAGCACCACACTGATAATGAACATGAAAAAAATGCCATATATATAGTACATAACATAAAATTATATATAATTTATGCATTTGAACTTGCATTCGAATATTATAAACATTTTATATACCTTTGTCGTTGTGTTAGAATTAGCAATGATTTGAACGAATAAATCTTTTTTTACTACCTTAAAAATAAGAACGCAATTTTCGAAATTTGTATAGACCACCTAAATCTCTAGGACCACCCTTGTTTGTAGTGATAATGAAAAAAATTGACCGGAATGCCCACCATTCAAGCTGGTAAGCCGAAAATAAATTTTGTCCGCAATTGCTGTGTTAAATACCACTGACCCCGTATTTGTATAATGCGTGTTCTTAGTTTTTCCAAAGACTCAAGTTACCAAAATAATATCGTTATTAATATTCCAAACATATACATATCACTTGAATTCTTACATGAACACAACAATATTTGAGATAACACTTATTTCACACACACATTAGTGTTAAGAAATTAAACAAAATATTTAATTCTTCGCAAACATTTGTAACAAATGTGACTATATTATATAGAAGCAGAACATGATTTTATGGTGTGGATTGATGAAATGGATTATGATTGATTATTTAAGTTTGAGAAATTGGTGGGTGAATTTTTTTTAACAACAGACAATCGAGTTGCTCCTGCAAGGAAAGAGGCAATAAGAGAATTTATGAAAGAAAATGGAGAAATGAGGTAGAGAATGGAATAGGAGTAGGAATCAGTTTCCTACCCCTAGTACTCTAAAGTCCACTCTAATTTTAAGACTTGTCCACCAAGTCTCCTAACTCTAACCTAATTCATAGGAATCTCATGTCTATATAAGGAGTCTCAACCCACAAATCAGAACTACATTTTTGACTTGATTCTTGGCGAACGGCAAGGTACGTAAGCATCTTTTGTTAAGGCAGATTGAGCTACGAAACACAAGAGCAGTCAAATCAATTATTGAAGCTCACGACCCCTAACATTAAATATACTCTAAGTTTTTATCCATAACATTTGGCGCCGTCTGTGGGAAAGCATAACAACAATCATGATGAACACACGGAGCAGAAACAATGCACCTGAAGGAGCACCGTCTGGTATAACCCAGACAATATCATCAACAGTGGAGATACCCCCGCATTCGACATATGCCACTCTTCAAGGAGGAACCCCGGTGGGAGTAACTGGACCTCAATCACAAGGGACGAATCCCCCTCCTCTTCATGGGATGAATCTCCAGTTTCAGCAACTATAAGAACCTGTGAATCCTCAACCCGTTGGGTATGGGTATTCAATAATTGTGACCACTAACTCCCCTTACGGGATGCCCTTATACCCAGAGGTTGGAAGGAAGTGGGCACTCCAACCGGAGTGAAGCACAAGGGCAGACGTCCCAATATATACGTGGTTTGGCTCCTATTCCGGAGGATCAAGAATTCTCTAGGCCTTATACTAAGAGAGACTCTGAATCTTCGGATGATGATGTGGCTCCAAGAAGGAGGCGTGCCGGTAAAGAACCAAAGCCTTATACCAATCAGCGTCCTAAGAGCACCCGAGGAACGAATCCCCAAGAAGTGCGGGAGAGGATTAGGGCTCACGAACCTGAGATCCAAAGGCTGAAGCGCGACCTGGAGGCGCACCTGACCCCAAGACCCCCGCTACCTCCTAGGAGGAGAAATCCACCTCCAATCATAGACCTAAATGGTCCACTACAAAGAAGGACTGTTGTCCCAATGGCTGATCCAAGTGATCTTCCACCCCAAGGAGATCTTGATGATCCAACTCCACCATTCACTGAAGAGATAATGAATGCCCACATCTCAAAGAAGTTTAAGTTGCCCACCATCAAAGCTTATGATAACACAGGGGTTCCCGCTAATCATGTCAGAACATTCTCTAATACGCTGTTGCTACAAGATAGAGTCGGAAAGTATATTAAGGTGGAAGAAAGCATGAGAAGGACGGTGGTGAACAACGAGCCCACTTGTGGAAAGAAGCATAAAGTTGATCTGGAATATAATGCTAAGGACAAGTATCCTAGAACCGAGAAAGATGTTGATTTAACCTCGAAGGAGGGAGGACCTGGGCAAAAGTACACTGAATATGCTAAGTTGAACGCTCCTAGAAGTCAGATCTTGATGGAAATCGAGAAAGATAGAGATGTTCGTTGGTATAAGCCCCTGAAGGCTGTTCCTACCAAGCTAGATAAGAGAAAATATTGCAAATTTCATAAGGATGCTAGTCATGACACCGATGAGTGTAGACAATTTAAGGATGAAATTGAATTTCTCATTTGAAAAGGAAGGCTGAGCCAGTATACTGGAGATGGATGAGATAGGAATAATAATGGAAGAAGGAACTTCGATGGTCACAAAAGGGATTAGGATGATCCAGCGCCGAAGTTCGAACCTAGGGGCCGGTGATAAACTGTAATCTTTGGGGGACCTCAGCCCCGAGGGCCGGTGATAAATACGATCTCTGTGTTGCTAGTTCATCTAAAAACTCAGGGAAAGCATATACTAGAGAAATTATGCATATTGTCGGAGAAGCCCCGAAGAGGGTCAGGACAGAAGTAACAATTATATTGGATGATTTTGATTTATAGGGTGTCAAATTTCCTCATGTCGATCCTCTGGTCATAACACCGATAATATGGAATGTTACATACTGATTCTTAATGATCAGAATAAACTCAGGATATGACTGCATTTTAGATGTCATCAGTATTTGGTGTGTCGTCAGGATTTGACATCATCAGTATTTGTATATCATCAGCATCTGTAGGCAGTCAGCTATGAAGTTTGATTCTGTTCCTTGATTTGAGGGATGGATATATATTACGTTCTGAGTTATAGGACTTTATATGTTCAGTTAAAGATATGTATCCTTTTTTGTTATTAATTGATAATACATATCTTAGATTGATTTATAGCAGCTATGTAATATATAAACACAGTTTAGGTCATCACATAGTGAGTAATCTTGAATATTGTACGACCTAGCAGCTCTCAAGAACATCAGTATTTCTTGACAGAGTTTGTAACAGTTGTTATGATAAATATAAAAAAATGTTATATTTTTCATACTTGTTCGAAACATCTATACAATTGTATTCAACCCCCCTTAAATAATTGTATTATTACTGGGAAATAATTGGTATTAGAGCTAACTGATAATTTATTATCAGAAACAATCTAAACATGTCTCTGAACAAGTATGAAAGCATCAAAATCCCCATTTTGAAAAAGACTGAATACCCTACATGGAAGGTAAAGATACTAATGCACTTGGAAGTTACAGATCCAAACTACCTTGATGTAATCAATGATGGACCTTACAAGCCAACAAAATTGGTACCTGCAACTCCTACTATTGATGAACACCTCCAGTTGAAGGAAAAGAGGGAGTGGACACCGGAAGAGAAAGTCAATATGCTAAAGGATGCAAAGGTAAGAAAAATTCTGTATAACAGTCTTGACTCTGTGATGTCAAACAGATTTATAGCCTACAAGACTGCCAAAGAGATCTGGGATGCCCTTGCGACTCAATGTCCAGGAACCACGTCCATCAAGAAGAACAGAAGGGCTGTTCTAATTCAAGAATATGAACATTTTGAGGCCAAGTCTGATGAAAGTCTCACCGACATCTGTGATAGGTTTCTCACTCTTCTTAACAATCATACGACATCAGTATGATTTGGAAAAAGACATTCTGGATGCAATCTATGGCATGTTGGGAACTCATGATTTGGAAGTTCAGCAAAGGAAAGAGAGGAAAAGCAACAAGGGAAAATCAGTTGCTTTAAAAGTGAATGTTAAAGCTTCAAAAGACAGGTCAGTTGAAGCTATAGGAAAAAGAACTATCTTCCAGAATCAGATACTGATGATTCATCATCAAATCCTGATAATGACACTGATTCTGAAACTGATGAGAACATGACAGATTCTGATGTCATGCAAATGGCTGTAATGATAGTTAAGGGCTTCAAGAGGATGCAGTTCAGGAAGTCTCAAAAGAATAGAAGCTTCAGGAATAAGTTTTCTGGAGGAGAAAGGAAGCCTTCCGGAAGAAGAGAAGTAAAGGATTTTAAAGATGGAAAAGTTGAAAGATCAAAGATCAAGTGCTACAATTGTGATAGCTTGGTCACTTGGCTACAGAATGCAGAAAGGCAAAGAATGATAAAGGGAAGAACAAAGCCTTGATTACATCAAGAAATGATTGGATGGATTCCACTGATTCTGAAAATGAAGAAATAACCTATACATTGATGGCTAGTTTTGATAATCCTGCTTCTTCTGATTTTAAGGTATCAACTTCTTTCATTTCTCTTGACACTAAAGATATATCTGAATTGAAATCTATTCTTAAGTCTCTCCACGGAAATTTTAAGAATAAGATTCTAGAGAATAATAAACTGTTAACTGAAATTGAAGTCTTAAAATCTAGGAATGATCAGTTAGAGTCTAACTTAGTAAATCGGATTGAAATTCAAAAAGAATGTGAGAAAGCTAAATATACAGTAAAAAGGTTCATGAGATGATTTCTAATAAAAGCTGGAGAGATTGTCTTGGATATGTAGATGTAATTAAGGATGTTGACACTGAATATGAAATTACCCTTAAGACTCCTATTAAGTTTATTTCTTCAGAAACTGATGAACCTAAATCTACTTTTGAGAAGGGTTCAACCTCTGCATCCTAAGAAATGAAAGTAAATGATAAAACTCAAAGAGAGGAAAACAAGGAGACCATTAAGACTGTTAAGAAAGAAAATAACATAGGACTTTTTTCTAAAGGACAATTGAAAAAGAAATTATCCGAGGTTACTAACAAACCTCAAGTAAAAAGTCAAAAAAGAAACATGAATGGTAAGCAAGGTATTTATAAGGAATCTGACTATAAGTTTGTTCTCAGTGCTCCTAGAAAAACTTCTTTTAACTCTGGTAATTCTAATCATCTTGCTATTGATTGCAGGAAGAGTAAGAAAAATAAGACTGATGTTCCTGAGTCTGATGTTAGGGGTAGATCAGTATTTTATAAACCACAAAACCCTTATTTTCATTGTGGTAGTAGTTGGCATTCAATTTACACTTGTAGTTCTTATCATAAGCTATATCATAATTACTATGATCCTTTACCAAAATTCAATAAAACTGCTTATGTGATTAATACTGCTAGTTCTACTAAATCTACTTCTGATAAGACAAATCCTGATAAGGGAAAAACTGTCAGAAGTAACTCTGAATCACAGAAAATTAAGTTGTCCAAAATGAGGGTCCAACAAGTGTGGGTCCTTAAAAATCCCTCTAAATGAGCACTCCTCTGATTGTAGGGTAACAGGAAAAATATTCTTGTCTTGGATAGTGGATGTTTAGGACACATGACTGGAAATAAATCCCTGCAGTCAGAATTTGAGAGGAAGGCTGGCCCATATGTATCTTATGGAAATGGAAATATAGGACACACTCTGGGATATGGCAACTTGGTAATTGGAAAGGTAGTAATAGAGAATGTAGCTCTGGTGGAAGGACTGAAGCACAATTTACTGAGCATCAGTCAAATCACTGACAGAGGTTATCATGTGGTATTCTATGACTCTCACTGTGAAGTTGTTCATAACAAGACAAAGAAAATTGTCTTGATAGGATACAGACATGGTAACATGTATGAAGCAAGGCTGCATGAAAGTCTTGAGCAAGAAGCTACTTGCTTTATCTCTAAGGCATCAGTAGATGAGAGCTAGAATTGACATAAGAAACTCTCACATCTCAACTTCAATTCTATCAATGAACTTGCCAAGAAGGAGCTAGTAAGAGGATTACCAAATAAGCTATACTCATCTGATGGTCTTTGTGATGCTTGCTAAAAGTCCAAACAAAGAAAAGTATCTTTCAAAAGAAAAATAGAATTCTCTATCACTGAACCATATCATATGCTACACTTGGATCTCTTTGGACCAGTGAACATAATGTATATCAACAAGAAAAGGTACACACTTGTAATTATTGATGATTTCACTAGATACACTTGGGTTTATTTTCTACACATGAAGGATGAAACTCCAGAAATTCTTCTGGATCATGTAAAGAAAATTGAAAATGGATCCAACTTCAAAGTGAAAATACTGAGAAGTGATAATGGCACAGAGTTCAAGAACTCAAAGATGGAGGAAGTTTGTAAGTACAAAGGTATACAACAACAATTCTCAGCTCCTGGAACACCTCAATAAAATGGTGTTGTTGAGAGGAAGAACATAACCTTGATTGAAGCTGGCAGGACTCTGCTAGAAGAAGCTAAACTACCCACTTACTTCTGGGCTGAAGTAGTAAACATAACATGTTATACTCAGAATATATATCATACTGATAAATAGACATGGTGTTACTCCTTATTAGATGCTGAAAGAAAAGAAGCCCAGTCTCAAACATCTCCATATATTTGGATGTAAGTGCTTTGTTCTGAGAACTCATACTGATCAGCTAGGAAAATTTGAATCAAAAGATGATGAAGGAATCTTTCTTGGTTACTCACCATCAAGAGCATACAATGTTTTCAATCTGAGAACAAATACTGTAGTTATCTCTATCAATGTATCTTTTGATGATAAGAAGATTCCTGGTTTGAAGAAGACTCTCATGAAAGTTTGATCTTTGCAAATGAAAATGCACTGTTAGAATCTGCAGCAAACTCTAATGGATTATCAATTACTGATGATCCAAATCCTGACACTCCTTCATATCATGAAGATGATCATTGTACTAATGAACTTGCACATGTTGAGGAGGAGCAACAACAAGGTTCAACTGATAGTACCAACACTGATGAGTCAACTCAAGATTCCTCTCAATCTGATCACTCAGAATCTAATGTTGATTCAATATCAGAAGAATATGAGTCAAGTCCTAATACTTTATCAGGAGCTAACAACACTGATTCAGGGGGAGCCTCAAATGTATTTGATGGGGCACATGATTCAGGGGGAGCATCTATCCCAAGAAGGACATTTCCTTATGTCAAAAAATGGACCAAAGATCATACTCCTGATCCGATCATTGGAAATCCTGATGAAGGTGTAAAGATAAGAAGTGCAACTCAAAATAAATATCTGTATCACAATCTACTTTCAAAGGAAGAGCCAAAGAAAATAGAAGATGCACTTAAGGATGCAGATTGGGTCATAGCTATGTAGAAAGAGTTGAATGAGTTTGAAAGGAATGAAGTATGGAAGCTGGTGCCTAGACCTAAGAACATGTCAATTGTAGGTACAAAGTGGGTCTTCAAAAATAAAACTGATTCTGATGGAACCATCGTCAGAAACAAGGCAAGGTTAGTGGCTAAAGGATATTCTCAACAGGAAGGCGTTGACAATGATGAAACATTTTCTCCTGTTGCTAGGCTGGAAGCAATCAGAATTTTCTTGGCATATGCTGCACATAAGAAATTCAAAGTCTTTCAGATGGATGTCAATAGTGCATTTCTCAATGCAGAACTTGAAGAAGAAGTCTATGTTGAACATCCACCAGGTTTTGTGGATCCTAAACATCCTGACTATGTTTATAGACTTGACAAAGCACTCTATGGACTAAAGCAAGCACCTGGAGTATGGTATGAGACCCTTGCTCAGTTTCTACTTGAGAGTGGATTCAAAAGAGGTACAATAGATAAAACATTATTTTATCTGAATAAAGGTAAAGATTTGCTTTTAGTTCAAATTTATGTGGATGATATTATTTTTGGATCAACTAATCAAAAACTGTGTGTAACACCCCCCAATCCGGGGTCGGGGATTCGGGTTGTCACGTATTCTATTTTCCTTAATAACACTTAATCTTATTAAAAACCAACTATTGCGCACTGTGACCCCACAATATGCACACACACTACAAGTTATAGTCTCAGAGATGAATACCAAAAATAACACAAGTCATTTTATTCCACAATTATAAACCATTACACCTTAAAGGGATTCTGGAATAAATTTACATATTCTTTGCCATTAGTACAATTCGTAATCTACATAAGTCTGGTACATCAATAGTTGTAACCTAGCCTATTGGTAGTTCCTACCTCAGCTACAGCGGCATCAACGCCTACAGGAAATTGCGGAACGTTTCCTATCCGCTTGTGAATTGGGAGCTTGGTCCTATTCATCTTGTTTATCTATTGTTGTGTGATGAAAGAAGAAATCAAGGGTGAGCAACAAGCCCACCGAAATAATATATATAATAATTAACAATATATGAGCATTCTCATAGTACTCATGAAAGTCTTGGTCAAGAAGAAATGAACCAAGTTGATATCTTAAAGCGACCAAGTCGCAAAATATTCAGTATATATGTATATATACTTATCAAAATCTTGAAAATCCTCTTCCATGCATAATATACATAGAGTTCCAGTTTATAACTGTATAAAAATATCGTTGCAAGGTGATCTCATATATCTAACCTTGTCTCAACATTTTTCTGAAAATCTTTGTCATGCATAAGATAATCATTAACTAGATATAAGTTGAAAAGATGAAGTTACAAGATACTCCAATATACTTATATCTTTTCCAAATATTACTTGAACTACCACCGTTCAAGTTATAATCAGTTTCAAAAGTTCATCACACATATGAGACTACAAGATAAGACTTGAACAAATTCAATCTTTGAAATATCATTTAAAAGAAATGAAGTTACGAGATATTTTATTAAGTCTCGATATATATATATATATATATATATATATATATATATATATATATTCACCTATATATATATATCATACACTCCTTGAAAACCTGTGTTATGAAAATTATAAACAGAGTTTTAATATCCAATGAATTTGGAAAGAAGAAAGCTTTGCCAAAAACCCGATATCTTGTTGATCAGGCAAAGATACCAATTAAGTAACATGTTTTCAAGGAGTGTATGAGAGAGATATATATATATAGGTTAATATATATATCAGGACTTAATGAAGTGTCTCGTAACTTCATTTCTTTCAAATAATATTTTAAAGATTGAATCTATTCAAGTCTTATCTTGTAGTCTCATCTGTGTGATGAACTTTTGAAACTGATTATAACTTGAATGGTGGTAGTTCAAGTAGTACTTGGAAAAGATATAAGTATATTGGAGTATCTTGTAACTTCATCTTTTCAACTTATATCTAGTTAATGATTATCTTATGCATGACAAGGATTTTCAGAAAAACGTTGAGACAAGGTTAGATTTATGAGATCACCCTGCAACGATATATTTATACAGTTATAAACTGGAACTCTATGTATATTATACATGGAAGAGGATTTCTAAGATTTTGAAAAGTATATATACATATATACTGAATATTTTGTGACTTGGTAGCGTTAAGATATCAACTTGGTTCATTTCTTCTTGACCAAGACTTTCATGAGTACTATGAGAATGCTCATATATTGTTAATTATTATACATATTATTTCGGTGGGCTTGTTGCTCACCCTTGCTTTCTTCTTTCATCACACAACAATAGATATACAAGATGAACAGGACCAAGCTCCCAATTCGCAAGCGGATAGGAAACGTTCTGCAGTTTCCTGTAGGCATTGATGCCGCTGTAGCTGAGGTAGAAACTACCAATAGGCTAGGTTTCAACCGTTGATGTACCAGACTTATGTAGATTATGAATTGTACTAATGGCAAAGAATATGTAAATTTATTCAGAAACCCTTTAAGGTGTAATGGTTTATAATTGTTGAATAAAATGACTTGTGTTATTTTTGGTATTCATCTCTAAGACTATAACTTGTGGTGTGTGTGTATATTGTAGGGGTTACAGTGCGTAATAGTTAGTTGTTTATTAAGATTAAGTGTTATTAAGGAAAATGGAACTCGTGACAACCCGAATCCCCGACCCCGAATTTGGGGGTGTTATAAAAATGCTATCAGAGATAAGTGTTATAAACCTCAGAGATGATGTGACGTTAAAATAATAAGTTAACTAAGATAATAAGAACTCTTTCCAAGTTCATAGTCGGACTACCTAGCGTAGTAATGACAATTAAAAATCCTTACGGGAAACCTTATGAATATCGTGATAAAAGCGTAGTTCATTATCGTATTTGGTAGCGGGACTCCGAACCTTATGGTTGAGGAGCAACAACGCATGATGTTTTATTACTTATTGGATATCAGATTGTGGATCCGATAGAGCATCCTAAGGAGGGACCGGATAATGTTCATGTTGAGGATGTAGCCTTTGAGGAGGTTGTCCCAGAAGAGAATGTTGCTGAGGAGAATCCTGAGGAGGATCCTGACAAGAGTAAAAATTTGACCGCTGAGGAATTGATGACTGTAGTTAGGGCGATTACGAGAGATAGGAATTGCCGGTTACTATAACGACCCGTGTATTTTCGAATTATTTAAATATGTGATTATTATGGAAATTATTAAATAAAATATGTGTATTGGTTTTGACCGCCATGTGTTGTTTGATTATTATCTAGGTGTGATTTATGATGTATCGGGTTGTTCGCATGATTAATTAAGGAATTGTATTGAATTGTTCCACTTTTAAAGTAGATTTAATGCAACTTTATTTGTATAAATATTTGAAGTGTCTCTAAAATTGTTTTTATGATTTTATAATTTCAATAATTATTTTTAGGATTTTATAAAATTGAGAAATCAATATTTTATTAATTATTTATCTTTAAATGATTTTCTGAATGCTTTTATTTGTAAAATCAATAATTAATTCAAGAACTCTTCAAAAATTATGAAACTCATATTTATTTAAGTTGGGAATATTTCGGGAATTTTAAAATTATTTTGGAAATTTTCGGGATTAATTTCACCCGCGCATTGTTCCGTTAATTGTTAAAAGCGGATATAAATCGCGCTTCAGAAATTGTTTTAAAATTTCAAAATTTATGTTTTTATTAACTTCGGGATATTTTTAATATTTTAAAACTTGTTTGGTAATTTTCGGGTTTTTATTTATCGCACGATAACCGTTAAAATTCTTAAATGCGGGTTTGCAGTCAAATTTGGGACACGTATCTATTTATTTGATACGTGTCAAGTTTTTACAATTGATAGTACACGTGTTGTGTCGGTGTGTGGAAAAGAAGAAGAAAGGAATGAAACCCCCCTGGTTCATCTCTTTCGCCCAGTTCTTTTCTTCACAAAAAAATCACACAGTTTCTCTCTCGTTGTTGTATCTCTCCGAGTCTCTCCTTTAACTCCATGTCTCTCTCTTATTTTCCCTTCCTTTCTCCCCTGTTCTTTGGCATTTTGTCGTTGTTGCTCCAATTTTTCCGGCGATTCCGCCGCTTTGTTCTTCCCTTTGCTGCTTCATCTCCGGTGGGCATGGTTGTGTGGGTGCGTAAGTGTGTGTGTGGTTAAGCGTGTGTTTATGTCGGGGTCTGTGAGATTATTGTTGTTGTCTCCGTCTTGCTTCTTGGTTTCCGATCTCTGTTATTTTCCGACCGCGTTTTGTTTCACTGGTGTGGCGTTGCTGTGCGCATGTTGTGCGTGTAACACACGTGCCTGTGAGGGAATTAATTAATTATTTAAATTGTTTGTTTTCTGCAGGAAATTATTGATTGGCTTCAGTGAAATTAGATAATTATTCGGTGCAAAATTATTGAATAATCGGTGGAATCGGCCTGGACACCTGAATTATTCGGGCACCGACTGATTCCGCCGCCGTCAGTGATGAACATCGGTGAGTTGATGGTGGACGGTGATGATATAATTCTGAGTCCTAATATTTTAAAATAAATTAATTTGTGAAATTATCTTTGAAACGAGAATTTGATTTTTTACACTAAAGTCGAGTACGTAATTTAGTTGATGAATTGTGATTGGATTAATTGTTGGGTTGAACTGGTGATTGGGATTGTGGTTGTTGTGAAATGGATTGTTGTTTTTGAATTAATGTCGACTGATGTTTCGACGGGTAGTCCGATAAACAAAGGAAACGCTGCCCGATTTCCGGGAAACTGAATGATGTAAACACGGGAACGTATCCAATGGTTATCAGGACGTCGAATGATTATATGTATATGTGTATGTTTTATATACGGAACTTGGTTGTATGATGTAATGAAATATTTTGCCAAATCGATAACCCTATTTTCGTAAAATAAAGAGTATATATTTTCCGAAAATGAACACCGAACCGATCTTCGAGATTGTGAACCCTATTTGTTGCGTGTGTTATTATAATGTACATAATTACGAGTCGGGTTTGAATATCGTTGGGTAAAATTGGTATCGAGGATATGTCAAGCATACCTAGACGTCTAACGTAGGGTATTTCGACCCTATAGGTTATAGTCGGGAACCTGAAAGTGGACGATGGACTAAAGATAACCTATTGGTCAGTCGACGAGCTCAGTAGAGTTTCAACAGGAAGACCTGAGTATCGAAGTGGAATCCAATGGAATCTAGTGGTTGGACGTTTAAGCCTGAGCGACAAAGTCGGCTCAGAGTTTAGCAGTAATAGTTATAAAGCCCTATAAGGCAAGTATTTATGAACTTTTCTTCAAGATATATTACCAATATTTTCGAACTGTTTCATAACATGTTACTATTATTAAACATAACTCCTGTTTTATAATGCATATGCTTCAAACTATTTACCCTTAACCCTGATTCTTTCTTGATCTTGAGCCGTAAGCCTTATTCTTTGCAAACCGTCCTTTGTTGATCCTCAGACACCAAACCATACAAATATAATACTACTCTTCAAAGATATAATTACCAAACACCAAACACTGAAAGAGAATGATTTGAAAATGCAGGAACTTTTATACTCCAATCATTCTTAATAACATCGAAGAACCATATCCTGAAAAATCATTACTTGTCTGATACCTGACCCATGTACAAACTGAAAATCGTTTCTTATACATACCCTGATATACCCTTGAGATATCCATGAGTTTCCTTACATTTTTATGCAAATGTTTAAGCATCATCGATTATGATCTTGTTTTATTGAATCATATTATTATCATATTGAACTGCTTTAGGATTGGATAATTTTTATATATGTGGACCAGATTCGTGGTCAGACCATACCAATGGTCAAGTTAGGCCAATGTGTGCCCTGGATCCAGTAATTAGAGCAGTGTTATGTGCTTGCTCGGGGTTAGTGCGTGACTGATCAGCAGCCTAACCTTGGTTTTTAAAATTTAAAATGAATATCCAATTCTAATGATTAGTTAAAAAGAAACTTGATTCCTTTGAATCATCTCATTTGATCATTGTTTAACCTCAGTTATCACTATTATGAATTGCTGAGCTAGTTAGCTCACCCTTGCGATTCTTTTATATATTTTACAGTTGAAAGGAATATGGATGATAGTGAAGTTCCTCAGTCCAAAGTGCGGGCTTAGGTTCCAGTTGAGTTGAATCGAGCTAGCAGAAGCTTTATGCGGTATAGAGATAGTCAGATTGTAAGAATGATTTTATTATCAATTGTAAGTTAAATTAGTTGGGATTTGGTATGTTGTAATAAAGTTTAAGATTGTGGCTTGTTTTCATACTTTAACCTGTTGCGATCCATGGTTATGTAAAGCAGGGTCATTGCAAATAATATTTCTTATTCAGGTTTATATATTGTATATGTGTTGTGGACCCCAAACTTCTGACCCGGGTTTGGAGGGCGCCACAGGTTGGTATCAGAGCTACAGGTTATAAGTCACTGAAACAAGCCTAGATTGTCGGGATTGGGTAGAGGGTTAGGATTAGGAATAGGAAACAGAAAGATAAGACGTTGTGAGGATGAGTGGGACTATATAGTAAGTCTTCGGCATGATTCAGGATTCTCAGCTTGCGACGTGATTTCCAGACAACGGTAATGGCAGATCTTGATTTCCCGGTGTCATTTGATCATTTGGAGCTTTCCTTTCGAGGATCATCATCTTCTCTCAGATTAGAATTGCACCTTGTTCCTCCACCAGTATTAATGGCACTACCTTCTGTTATAACGGTTGCACTTCTTCAAGCTATTCTACGCTACTTTTCCACCTTTTGATATGAGATTACCTACTCAAGAACCTCCATCTATTTATTCTTGTTTCACTGAACATTCGGCTGTGAGCGTATCTCTTTAGTTTACCCTACATCCTGTTCTATACCCCCAGTTTAGAACTTGTCCTATGAAGCGATTGTACCTACGAGGATGGATTCGAGAGCTACAGTAAATGGTGAGCGCTTGAGTTATAAATAAAGGTGAGACGAAGTTTACAGAGGAGATTAAAGTGTTTCAGAGGATAGCTGTTATCGGGTTAAAAGAAGTCCTTAGTGACTAAGCCACCCGTGAATAAGTATGGGATGAACTAGATGAATTTTGAAAGAGTAAGAGAGAAAAGTATACACCTGGGATTTTTGTGAAATTAAATGATGATGATATGATAAATACGATATGTAAAGTAGTAATGTGATGTGATACGAGCAAACTTTGTTCTATGAAATAGACTTATTGACTATTGGATAGCATGTTTTACTTAACTACTGCAACGGTAATGTCGGGAGTATTACCAGTATGGAAGCTTTGACGTGAAACTACGAATAAGATAACATGCAACGACAATTGAAGTTTTCGTCGATTATGGAAGGCAAATGGACCTGATAAAGGAGAAAAGGTAGATTAGAGTGAACGAACTTTTATGTAATTGTTTTTTTTAATATGGTACCTTGTTATAGGTCGGAAGGATAATAACCAACTCATATAGTAAGGACAACCAGGTTTGTGATTTTCCAAACTTTTTAAACAAGTTTTTGAAAAAGATTTTCCTTTACAAATTTCTAAAAGCCTTTTCGAATAAAATGATTTTTAAACATTGGTTGTCAAGTTACTACTTGAGTTTCTTGTTTGTTAGAAAGCCTGGATTACCTGGAAGGATGCTGTTTCAGACTTAGTATTGCTAATTCCGAGAACGATGTAACCTATGATTATGAAGAAGTTGATTATTCCTAACAATAAAGTGAAAATATTGTTTGATAAAATTTACAACATAATCAGCGTATGGAGTAACTATACATTCAATTACTAGGACTATCCGAGTTCGAAGAATTCATTGATTCAACAGAAGCCGAAGCGTGATCGAAGAAGATTGGAAAAATTTCCAGACCTCTCTAAAAGCAGAGTATTATTAACAAAAAGATCGTTATGTCGAATGGTACGTGGTTATTCTAAATTAAAAGAGGAATCTCGAAGTTATCAGGTAGGAATGCCATTATAATCGAATTGTTAAGGTATTATATGTGTAGGTGCGATGTTAGAGATGCAAGACGTAACAAATAAGAATCTACCATAATGCTTAATTTGTGAAAGCATTTCAGTGTACCTTCTAAAGTTGTTATATGACGCAATTGGGATATGATCGAACGAGCTCGAAAGATGAATACAAATGAAATGTGGATGGTAACCAGTGGTATCGTTCTTGTCTTCAATATTACCGCGTATATTCCTTTTTAATTCCTAAAAATGTATGAACTTCTTTTCTTAATTCTTTATGATGATATTAAAAAGGAAGATATTCCATTCCTTTCAAATTTATTTGCTTCCCTCAAGTCTTGCTTTTTGATTGGGACAAATAGTGTTATGGTGAGACACTTTGTCAGAATGACGAAGAGTCGGGTGGGACGCCACCTAATCATGTGCTGTATGCCATATGGTATGAGAGACTGGCCATCTTAAGTACCAATGTGGTTGTCTCATTCATATTCAAATCCTTGTTTCTTCTTTCTTTTCAATTCTAATTTTGTGGAATTTCAAATCCTTCTAGTCGTTTCGTTGTATTGTCGTTCTTTGCAAGAAGTTTTCAAACAGAAATCAACGTATCCTGAATCAAGTGGACGAAGTTCCATCTACATCTTAAGTATGGGAAGGAAATAAGGGCACCTGGTGAGGATTGCAAATTACTAGTCTCAGTGAAGAATCCACTAAGAATCAAGGGAATCTACTCCAATAAGAAATATGTTTTCGAGAACGAGAATATGCGATTTTCCTCTGAAATATGTTATTCAGAATACGGACGTGATGATATGGATGATCAGGGTGAATACCTTATGCGTTAAAGTATTAAAAGATGTGGGAGAAACTTAATTGTTTATCTCTCAAAGTTTTGTTGATAAGATGAATTACCCTGTTGAATTGATAAGATTGTGATTAAAGGACTAGCAAGTCAAGAATGTGTAGTTGTTAAATAAGTGAGTACCAATGGTGAAATTGAGATTCCTGGCAATAAGTTGTGTAGAATTGATATCCTGGAAGATAAGAGGATTTGATATTATTCTAAGGAATGGATTGACTACTAAAGCGTGATGTCCAGACAGACCGTCGTGACGAAAAGATAATTCTGAGGATGCCAAATGAGAAGGTGAGGAGGTTCAGAAGATGAAAGAAGGTAACGAATTTGTTAATGATGATTACAGTGATCAAGATATGACTATTATGGTGATTATGGAATACATAAAAGTCGGAAGCAAAAAAGTTTGAAGATTTTATAGTAATTAAGGAGTTTCAAGATATGTTTTTGGATGAGTTATCAACATTTCCTTCGGATATAGAAATTGAGTTCGTGACTGACTTGGCACCTGAAATGAAGTCAGTGTCCAAGGCCCCACACAGAATGGCGCCAGTTAAAGTAAAGGAGTTAGCAAAGTAAATGCAAGAAATGCTAGAAGAAGAAGCGATTAGACCTAGTGTACCCCATAAGGTGCACCGGTATTAAATGTTAATAAGAAAGATGGAAGTATGTGATTATGTGTCGACTAGCAAGAGCTCAACAAGTTTACTATCAAAAGCAAGTATCTGTTACCTCGACCCAATGATTTGTTTGATCAAATGAAAGAAGCAAAGTACTTTTATGAGATTGATTTAAGACTTGGTATTTCACCAACTAAAGATTAAACCTATGGATATATCAAGGATAATTTTCAGAACTAAGTACTGTTCTCGTATCATCAATTGGATTAACCAATATGCTAGTAATATTTGAACTGGATGGACAGCACCTTTAAGGAATATCCGAGTAAGCTATAGTTGTGATACTTAAAGTCAATGGAGGACCATGCAAAGCATTTAATGATGACTGGGAAGTTGGAGAAGAAAGAAGTTGTATGAAATATAGTTCTTAGCAAAAAGAGTCAATGTAGAGAAGATCAAAAGAGATTCAGCAGAAGTTAAAATTACTATGAATAAAAAGAGACCAGAAACACTAACAAAAGTAAGAAGTTTTATCATGGGTCGATTACTATTGGAAATTTGTGCAAGATTTCGTGAAAGTTGCAATATCTTGGACGAAGCTAACCAGAAAAAGCAAGAAGTTTTGTGAAATGGAGAAGGATGAAGGGAAAGTTTTGCGGAGTTAAATGAAAGAATGGTTACAGCACCTGTTTTATCAATTTAAAAGTATCAAGGAGGTTTGGTAGTTTATAGTGATGCTTCTCATTAGGGAATAGGATGTGTGTTGATGCAGCACAATAGAGTTATTGTATATGCATCCAGACAACCGAAACCTTATGAGCAGAAGTATCCTACCCATAATTTGGGATTAACAGTAATAATATTCGTTTTGAAAGATTTGGGAAACATGATATGTATGGAGAAAGGTGTAAGATCTATACGGACCATAAGAGGTTCAAGTATGTATTCACGAGGAAAAGCAAAGATAGAGGAAAGCAATAACGGACATAGAAACTATACCGGAAGAATTTTCTATGGAATTTTAGAAGTTAGAATTGGGAGTCAGAGTTTATAATCCAAACAGGAGCAAGGACGGATAGTATGACCTTTCAGTCGAAGTTGTTAAGAGAAAGATAAGGAGATGTCAAAAAAAGATAATGGATCACGATGTTAGCAGTAGTGAGAGGAAATTTATGCGCCCAGGAGAATGATCACGATATCCCCAGCTTCTCTTCCAGCACTTGGAAGTTACAAGTAGAAGAATTAAGAAATGAGATGCCACAGGGAAATCATAGTATAAAGTATATACTCTATTAAAGAGATGCCAAAATATATGGAAATAAAAGAAAAACAGCGATAACCAGGTATAAGAAGGATATTTCAAAATGGATTAGAAAGTGTTGGACACGACAAAGAATTAAGATGAACTATTGGAGGCCTAACGGATAAAGCAGACCCAGGGAATGGTTTTACAAGAAGTGAATCGTGAAAGGAACCAGTGATGTTCATGGAGAAAAGGAATGAAATTATAAGAGTATGTACTGATTATCGGAAGTTTAACAAAACAATGAATAAGAAGAAGTGAGACCCTATAAAGAATTGATTACTTATAAGACCTAATTTAAGAAGTGTGTTATGTATTGAGAATTAACTTAAGATCTGACCTGAGAAAATATCAGAGATTACGATTAAAGTGAGTTCAGACCATTGCAAGCTCTGATGATATTATGTGAAATGACAAGTGTATCAAGCGGCTATAAGGAATTAAGGAATGTGGTGTATAAGGAGTATTTGGATAAGTAAACTGTATTTATTGATAACATCCTCAGCTACTCAAGGAATAAGAGAGTCTGCGTGGGATGCCCAAGGATTTTTCTCTAAAAATCAGAAGGAAAACAACTATACGTCGAGTCTTCAAAAATGAAATTTTGACTAGGGTTAACAAAAGATTCTGAATTAATCCATTAACAACTACCTAAGCAAAGCTGTATGGTAACATATATATTAAGCCGACAAAGAAGATTGGATGTAATTAAGACCACCGAGAAATTAATAGACGAATGGGAAAGAGTGGAATCTGAAGTTTAAATACTTAAAGGTGATAATACGTGAATATATAAGACTACTTTTCAGCCTTAACTGATAAAAAAAAATGATAAGAGATGCTTAAACGTTTAGAAACCAAGTGGAAAATGAGCACCGTCTAACATCCTTATGCGGAGAGTCAAAGTACGGAAATGATTTAGGAAATGTAAGATATGTTGAGAGGTGAAGTTTTAAGGAAACACTGGAATGATCATTTATCAGCGATGTCAGCTTTGGAATGCCACTTTACCAAGCTTTATGTGAACGCAAGTGTAGGTCCCCATTTTTATCGAGATAAAGTGGGAGAAAGAAAATGGTTAAATTCTAAGTTAATCCAGCACACCAAGAGCGTAACGATATTGATTGAAGTAGCTCAGAGTAAACAAAGAAAGAAGCGGAATTGTATCGAGGGAGAGTATGAATATAGAAATAGGACCACTAGTATTAGTAAAAATGTCATCTTGAAAGAGATTGGATAAGTTGAGTAGAAGGGACAAGTTAAGTCTTAAATTTAGTAAACCATTCGAGGTATTGATAAATATAGATAAAGTTGTTCAAGTTGATATTACCGTTATAGCAGTATGTACATATAATGTGTTCTGCGTGTCAATGATAAGACGATAAGTATCTGATTCGAATCAAGTGATTGATCAGGAGCCAATGGGCTCTTGTCCAAGTTTGTTTTGCAGATAGAGATATATCCAAATTCTTGATCATTAAAGGCAAGTCATTGGAAATGAGTGTATATCTATAGTAAGTACGTTTGAAATCCTCAAGTAGAAGAGTCTACTTGGAAACTAGAGTCAGATATGCTTGACAAATATCCTCACTTGTGTAACTAGACCAGATTCTGAGGACAGAATCTTTTTAAGGGGGGAATAATATAACGACCCGTGTATTTTTGAATTATTTAAATATGTGATTATTATGGAAATTATTAAATAAAATATGTATATTGGTTTTGACCGCCATGTGTTGTTTGATTATTATCTAGGTGTGATTTATGATGTATCGGGTTGTTCGCGTGATTAATTAAGAAATTGTATTGAATTGTTCCACTTTTAAAGTAGATTTAATGCAACTTTATTTGTATAAATATTTGAAGTGTCTCTAAAATTGTTTTTATGATTTTATAATTTCAATAATTATTTTTAGGATTTTATAAAATTGAGAAATCAATATTTTATTAATTATTTATCTTTAAATGATTTTCTGAATGCTTTTATTTGTAAAATCAATAATTAATTCAAGAACTCATCAAAAATTATGAAACTCATATTTATTTAAGTTGGGAATATTTCGGGAATTTTAAAATTATTTTGGAAATTTTCGGGATTAATTTCACCTGCGCGTTGTTCCGTTAATTGTTAAAAGCGGGTATAAATCGCGCTTCAGAAATTGTTTTAAAATTTCAAAATTTATGTTTTAATTAACTTCGGGATATTTTTAATATTTTAAAACTTGTTTGGTAATTTTCGGGTTTTTATTTATCGCACGATAATCCGTTAAAATTCTTAAATGCGGGTTTGCAGTCAAATTCGGGACACGTATCTATTTATTTGATACGTGTCAAGTTTTTACAATTGATAGTACACGTGTTGTGTAGGTGTGTGGACAGCAAATTTATACAGGAAAAAAGAAGAAGAAAGGAATGAAACCCCCCTGGTTCATCTCTTTCGCCCAGTTCTTTTCTTCACCAAAAAATCACACAGTTTCTCTCTCGTTGTTGTATCTCTCCGAGTCTCTCCTTTAACTCCGTGTCTCTCTCTTATTTTCCCTTCCTTTCTCCCCTGTTCTTTGGCGTTTTGTCGTTGTTGCTCCAATTTTTCCGGCAATTCCGCCGCTTTGTTCTTCCCTTTACTGCTTCATCTCCGGTGGGCATGGTTGTGTGGGTGCGTAAGTGTGTGTTTATGTCGGGGTCTGTGAGATTATTGTTGTTGTCTCCGTCTTGCTTCTTGGTTTCCGATCTCTGTTATTTTCCGGTCGTGTTTTGTTTCACTGGTGTGGTGTTGTTGTGCGCATGTTGTGCGTGTAATACACGTGCCTGTGTGGGAATTAATTAATTATTTAAATTGTTTGTTTTCTGCAGGAAATTATTGATTGGCTTCGTGAAATTAGATAATTATTCGGTGCAAAATTATTGAATAGTCGGTGGAATCGGCCTGGACACCTGAATTATTCGGGCACCGACTGATTCCGCCGCCGTCAGCGATGAACATCGGTGAGCTGATGGTGGACGGTGATGATATAATTCTGAGTCCTAATATTTTAAAATAAATTAATTTGTGAAATTATCTTTGAAACGAGAATTTGATTTGTTACACTAAAGTCGAGTACGTAATTTAGTTGATGAATTGTGATTGGATTAATTGTTGGGTTGAACTGGTGATTGGGATTGTGGTTGTTGTGAAATGGATTGTTGTTTTTGAATTAATGTCGACTGATGTTTCGACGGGTAGTCCGATAAACAAAGGAAACGCTGCCCGATTTCCAGGAAACTGAATGATATAAACACGGGAACGTATCCAATGGTTATCAGGACGTCGAATGATTATATGTATATGTGTATGTTTTATATACGGAACTTGGTTGTATGATGTAATGAAATATTTTTCCAAATCGATAACCCTATTTTCGTAAAATAAAGAGTATATATTTTCCGAAAATGAACACCGAACCGATCTTCGAGATTGTGAACCCTATTTGTTGCGTGTGTTATTATAATGTACATAATTACGAGTCAGGTTTGAATATCGTTGGGTAAAATTGGTATCGAGGATATGTCAAGCATACCTAGACGTCTAACGTAGGGTATTTCGACCCTATAGGTTATAGTCGGGAACCTGAAAGTGGACGATGGACTAAAGATAACCTATTGGTCAGTCGACGAGCTCAGTAGAGTTTCAACAGGAAGACCTGAGTATCGAAGTGGAATCCAATGGAATCTAGTGGTTGGACGTTTAAGCCTGAGCGACAAAGTCGGCTCAGAGTTGAGCAGTAATAGTTATAAAGCCCTATAAGGCAAGTATTTATGAACTTTTCTTCAAGATATATTACCAATATTTTCGAACTGTAATGTATATGCTTCAAACTATTTACCCTTAACCCTGATTCTTTCTTGATCTTGAGCCGTAAGCCTTATTCTTTGCAAACCGTCCTTTGTTGATCCTCAGACACCAAACCATACAAATATAATACTACTCTTCAAAGATATAATTACCAAACACCAAACACTGAAAGAGAATGATTTGAAAACGCAGGAACTTTTATACTCCAATCATTCTTAATAACATCAAAGAACCATATCCTGAAAAATCATTACTTGTCTGATACCTGACCCTTGTACAAATTGAAAACCTTTTTTTATACATACCCTGATATACCCTTGAGATATCCATGAGTTTCCTTACGTTTTTATGCAAATGTTTAACCATCATCGATTATGATCTTGTTTTATTGAATCATATTGTTATCATATTGAACTGCTTTAGGATTGGATAGTTTTTATATATGTGGACCAGATTCGTGGTCGAGACCATACCAATGGTCAAGTTAGGCCAATGTGTGCCTTGGATCCAGTAATTAGAGCAGTGTTGTGTGCTTGCTCGGGGTTAGTGCGTGACTGATCAGCAGCCTAACCTTGGTTTTTAAAACTTAAAATGAATATCCAATTCTAATGATTAGTTAAAAAGAAACTTGATTCCTTTGAATCATCTCATTTGATCATTGTTTAACCTCAGTTATCACTATTATGACTTGCTGAGCTAGTTAGCTCACCCTTGCGATTCTTTTATATATTTTACAGTTGAAAAGAATATGGATGATAGTGAAGTTCCTCAGTCCAAAGTGCGGGCTAAGGTTCCAGTTGAGTTGAATCGAGCTAGCAGAAGCTTTATGCAATATAGAGATAGTCAGATTGTAAGAATGATTTTATTATCAATTGTAAGTTAAATTAGTTGGGATTTGGTACGTTGTAATAAAGTTTAAGATTGTGGCTTGTTTTCATACTTTAACCTGTTGCGATCCGTGGTTATGTAAAGCAGGGTCATTGCAAATAATATTTCTTATTCAGGTTTATATATTGTATATGTGTTGTGGACCCCAAACTTCTGACCCGGGTTTGTAAGACTGAGAAGTTCGAATGGACAGAGGCATGCGAGAACAGCTTCCAAGAACTGAAAAAAGATTGGTGACGGCCCCTGCATTGGCGTTGCCGTAGGAAAAAAAGAGGTTTTGTGATTTATAGTGATGCTTCGCACAAGGGATTAGGGTGCGTGCTTATGCAACACAGTAAGGTAATCATGTACGCGTCAAGACAATTAAGGGAATATAAAATTCGATATCCCCCATGTCTTGAGCTCACGACAATAGTTTTAGCCTAAAGATTGGAGGCACTACTTGTATGGAGAGAAGTGTGAGGTTTACGCAAACCCCAAGAGCTCAAGTATATTTTTACACAGAAAGAGCTCAACATGCGCCAGAGGAGGTGGTTAGAGCTAATCAAGGACTATGATTATGAGATTATTTATCAGCCAGGTAAAGCCAATGCGGTGGCTAACGCCCTTGGTAGAAAGGAGAGACTCGAGAGGATAATGTCTTCGGAAGAGTAGATACAAGATTTCGAGAAAATGAAAATAGAAGTGAAGGTAACCGGAGCTGGTACTGAAAGGCTGTTTGAGATTGTAATGCAGCCCGAATTATAGGAAAATATCATATTGTGCCAAGAAAAAGTGATGAATGAAGGCTAAGAGCCAATGACTAGAGAAGAGATTAATACCAAGAGAGATGATAAGGGAATAATGAGGTATTCCTACAGAATTTGGGTTCCAAATGTTTAAGAGCTTAAGGACTGGATCTTAGATGAAATCCATAGTTCGAGGAATAAGATTTAGGGCAAACCCTGAATGTGATAGTCAGGGAGGTCACCATCAAGAAAGAAGGAACCCATAACATAATGAAGTGGAAAACAAGGATTTTAACGTATAAGATAAGCCCGATTATGGGAGAAGGATGAAATATTTCATACTGAGAATACAGAAGTCGAACAAGATAGGGGGAACCAGGACGATACTCCTATGGGGCAATTCATGGACCTGCCTAAACAAAACTTATACTTTTACCCCCAACCACCACCATGAGGAAACAATGCGGTGGAAAAATCCTTTCATGACCTTTAAGTCACTAAGCTCTCAGAATTCCAAGGAACAGGTTGACCCAGTCGAGGAAAAAGCCTGGCTAAATGAAATATAGGAATCATTTGAGATTCTAGATGATTGACGACGTGCAAAAGTCTATTTTTGTCACTTACCTTCCTAAGAGAGAGGCCACTCGCTGGTGAAAGGCGAAGAAAGACACGGGGCCAGAGGTTATAATAAACCGATTAAAGTTCAGTCAATTATTTTTGGGAAAGTACTTCCCAAGGTTATAGAGATAGTGTAAAAGCTTTAGAGCCAGAACAAAGGCGGGCGAGTATGATGAATTATGAATCTAAGTTGTAAAAGTTGGCAAGATTTGTCCTGAGGACACGAATCCCAGAACGACGTGATGTTTGAAGTCAATGATTAATGGGTTCATGAAATGATTGTAATAATAAAAAAATAAAAAAAAAACTGAAGTGGAAAGGAATATAAAGGCAATAGAGTTTGAGGAATGATAAGGGAGTTGGGTATGAGGAAACCCTAAAGACTCGTAGTAATAGAAATAGAAAAGTGTGTGATCATCAGGATGAGGGTGATTCACCATGAGTTAAAGTTGATGGTTGAAGGCATAAATGATATGTATATATATATTTTATCCCCTTTAAGTTGGGAGTATTCGAAGAAACTTAGAGATAGATCGATGGACTAATAAGAAAACACGGATGGACCGAGGAGACATGAAAGCAAGAAATTAGGAAATTGGATGAAGGAAGTTACCTTCAAGAATATGAGGTGTATGTAACACTAGTGACCGGATACCCAAAAGGAGACACCAGGTATAAAAGATATCCCAACATTGAGATGACTATTAAGATAAATAACAGAGGTAAATGAGTAATTAGAACTAAAAAGTTCACTTTGAACACAACCAATATCTTCCAGAACATCCCTGTTATCATTACCAAATCAGGAAAGAAAGGCGGATAACAATTGTTATCTTCTAGAGGCCATATGGATTGACCTCAGTTTCAATAAGGATGTTATTGTGAAATTAGGTATAGACTATCGAGGTGGGAATTATTGAATAAGATACCCTTATCAGGGATATATAACTTGATTTATCCATGGAAGGATGCAAGTACCTTTTTAAAGGTAGAATTAAGGATAGAACCTCGATAACTTTAGATGAATCCTAGGGGAATGCATAAAGGTTGGAATTTCACCCTTAATAGGGACAGTATGAGTTTCGACAGTGTGAATTGGAAAGGATTAGGGTAACAACAACCTTTAAGGATCAGTGGAGGAATGTTTAGAAGTATATAGACAATGGTTCTAGTATTAGTAAATGGTATTTTGATATGCCCTGTATCTAGGGAATACAGGAGGAACGATTCAAGGATAACCTTAGAGGTCTTACAAGGAGAAAGGTAATATTCAAAGTTCTGAAGAATAGAAATTTTGATAAAGGAAATATTACGTAATTATAATAATGCCAGGTGGGCACGTGTTGAACCATAAGAAAGTATAGATTGACCCAATGAAGGTTGAGATTGGTGAAAACAAGAAGGACCCAAGCAAGATAAGAGACGTCCTAATTATGATCGAGAGTTAGTCGTGATAATGTTAACCTCTAAAGACCGAGGCAATAACTTATGGAAAAATGGTGATTTTTTTTTCTCATCAAAGCTTAAGGAAGAGCATTTTCACACAAGCAGTGATTAGAAATGAGGTAGAAATTTTAGTTGGAGATCGTTCAAAAGACATTGATTATAAGGAACTATTACTATCAGAAAAGGCAAATGAGGTGGCCGACACTCTAACTGTAAAAGATAAATTATAGGCGCTCATGCCAGAGGAATACAATAATGATGGTTAAAGCCGTGAAGGTGGTATTATGGTGTGAAAGATTGACATTCCTTCTGATGATTGTGCGATACTCAACCGTAATAGTAGTCTGGTAAAGATTTAATTCATGTTATCGCTGTGAGCGGGCTACCCATCTTAGAAGGTACTATCTTGAGATAAGCGAGGACCATGTTATAAAAGGACTAAAAAAACCTTTGAGCTTCACGTCTCCTAATAAAGACATATGGTTAATAATGGTATTAGCTTGCTATCGTTGCTTTCATTGAAACTCTTCTGCAATTTTATCTGCTTCATGTCATGTATGTACGTCAGGATCAGGAGTGTTCTTCATGAAACATGAATGGTGATTATGTTACCTCCTTAGAAGAATTTAATACGACAGGAATGGACTCCTTATGGTTATCTATTAAGATTCCAAGGAAAATGAATGACTACCGTAGGTCCACGGTGGACTATAGTAATGCAACAAAGATTCCGCGAATAATGAGATAATAAAAACTGGGAGAGTTGTATTGTAATGGATGTTGAGATTGAGTACCACTAATCCGGTCGTGGTGATGTATAAGTTATCATTGATAGACTAACTAGTGGATTATCTACCTATTGAATATTTATTCTTTCTTATCGACAGAGAGTCATATTACTATACGAGGAAGGTTGTGGGGAAAGCGTATAATTCTAGTAACGATGATTTCTAGAATGAAATCCCAAATTCGATTTTCGTTGTCGAGGGAGTTTCAACGGTGATTTTTTATAAGCTCGAGCAAGAGCATGGGTTCATAGAATGATGGACGGAATAGCAAAAATATTCAGTGTAATAACTCGAATTTTTGAGACCTTGTAAAACGCTTAATAAATAGTAACCCTGACAGACGGGAAAAAACTTTTTAGCCCACACTATGTAGTGCATGAGAAAATGAAATTCAGAATTGATATTATGACTATACGTACCAAATGAGTGTATGTAAATGCTTTTAGTTTTCGAAGAAAACGAACTTTGAAAAACGACCGTATTTATGACTTATTGAGGATTACGGGAATCACAATATAATTACGAGATTAAAATCCTACGTATTTATATTCAAGTAGGATAAATAAAAATATAAGGAATAAATACGAAGGGAATTACATCGCGAACCATTTACGAGTAAGTATTACGGAGAACGTTTAAGTAACTGAGCGAACGCGTAAATGATTAAATAAACGTAACGCACTAACTAAACCATGGTAAGGAAGTAACCATGGTTACTTCATCAAATAGTGAGCTAACCAAGGGATGACCAAGCTAGCTAGCAAATAGTGTGCTAAGGAAGCTAACCTTGTAGTTAGCTTGTAAGCTAGCAAGCTACAAAGATATGTCCATGGATTTGGCAACAAGAAATAAACCTAGAATGATATAATAGGAAGAATAAAATCAAGTTGCAAGATAAAAACTCACCTTCCAAGAAGCAAGCTATCCAAAGCATCCAAGAGAAGCAACCAAGGTAGTATAAATACCCCCTCACAAGCATCCATTCGGCCCTAATGCAAAAAGGGTGGAATTCAAATTCCAAACTCCAAGTTCAAGCTCTTGTAAAATCACCCAATTAATTCGAAAGCCTCCTAGAAACTAAAATAAGGTAAGAAAATTCTTTCATCTCTTTTTATCAAGGCTTGATGGGTGGAATAAATTCAAGAAACTCACTAGTGAATAGTGTGAATAGTAACCTCTCTTTGGTTTCTTGATTTCAATGGTGGTTTTAGGTTCTAAAAATCATACCAAGCACTTCCAAGCCTCCACCATCCTCAATAACACATCTCAAGCTTTTAATAAAGGTAAAACTCTTTGGCCCAACTTTATTTAAGGTTCATTTTTAAGATCCATTTAGTATGTGGTAGTAAACCTAGCTTACTAAGTAGTATTGATGAAATCTTGGTGTTTAAGTTAAGTAGATTAAAGTTGGTTGTTGTTGCCTCAATAAAATGATGTTCTTGAGAGGAGTTTGTGTGTTGATGATGATATGATGATTGTTGGTGGTTGTATTGATAGTTAGGGCGTAAACGAAACCCCGATCGTAAACGAAACTTCGTTAAAACCAACAAATCGTAACTTTAAGTTTCTGCAGAAGGTCCCGAAAGTTGTAAACTGTAGATTATTGAAAAATAACCTTTTTTCGGATACACAATGTTATAAAGATCGTTTAGGCGCTTGAATCGCTTGATTCGGATTTACGGATCAAAAGTTATGGTCGTTTTAGTAAAAGTGATTTACGCGACAAAAACTGCTAAAAATTATGAACTTGGAAAATATAAAGGAGACTTAAAGTGTTCATAAATCATGAAATTTTTACAGAGAGTAACATATTGAGTTTCCTAACTTCCATAAAAATTTCAAGTAAAAATAATGATTTTTCAATTTTATAAAAATGTCGGAGCCGAGACCGCGCGAGTAGAAACCGAGAGAATCCATAAGCGGAGCCGGCGACGATAATGAGAATGAACCCAAGATACTTAGGAAAATGAAGTGACCACAATGTGAATATGAATTAAAGGAATGTTAAGGGTAGTATGAGTTGAGAGGGTGCATAATAAGTAGCGCATGAGTGCGAGTTGCCGTAACTTAGAACGGAACCTAACGGAATGAAATGTGTTTATGGTTATAGATTTCCGAGCGGAACCTAGAGCATCCTCCACCTCGAGATACCCAGGCAAGTTTACAAACCCAACTCCATTTTTACTGTTGTGTTGTGAAAGGATTGTTTTACTACCATCGCATAAATACCATGTTTTCCATGATACGTAGTTCTTGAATTTTCACATAATGTAGCGATGTTGTATGATAAGTATATATCGTGAAATGTTATTTCGCTTTAAGCGTGACGTATTATATAAGACCGAGAATCGGTCGGGATTTAAGATAAAACCCGGGAATCATTCCGGAGATATTATAGGACGGTTATAAGTCCATAGTAGTACTTTTAAAGGGACTCATCGTCCATTTACGAAACATTAAAACACCTCGAACTTTTATTAAAACAATTTCCCAACGATCATATTCCCTCAACTATATTTTATTGTTCGAATAATAAATACTATATACTTATTCCTTTATTATGGGAGTAGTATATTCCAACTATTTATTTATTTCAAACCCGATTAATCATTATAGATTATTAATTATATAGATACAAACTAGTTGAGGAATATTATTTTAAATAAATCTCTTAGAGAGTAAACTCATTCGAGGTTTGATTATTATCAATTATTATTTAATTAATTATTATTCTTAAAACGGTTTATTATTGATTTAAAAATCATAGATCCTGATTTAAAATATACTTTCTGATTTCAGAATATTATTCGAATAATTTCAGATCGTCGGTGAATATTATCCCGACATATTTAATATGTTAAATATAGTTTCGAGAAGAAATTTTCCCCCTTATTAATTATATGTTGACAACGGTCAACTCACATCCTTAGTACTTCCTCCAAAATTCTTAGAAGTACGTATATACATATATATACACTTATATCTTAGAGAGATAAGCTATTTCCATCAACAAGCAAAATGTTTGGGGAACTTCAATGTGGTTCGAGTTCTCGAGATTGATAGGATTCTTTTAAAGGACAAGGGAGGGGTAGAATCTGGTACTATGTGTGCTAGATGGACTACCAAAGGTACCGGAAGCGAAGGTACTTAGTGTACTCAGGAACTTGTGAAGTATGTGTATACCCGAAAATGGGACACGTAGACCGAATGCGGCATGGGTGATACCCGAGGGATGATGGTTTCGTCCTTCTACTAGTAGAAAAGGTTACTTTATCGCAGTATGACTGATCATCGTATGCGGTGGCTCCAGTGAATGTCCAAATTCTTCCAATTGGAATTGAGATGCAATACCGTAACCCAAACCTAGGTGCTGGGATTACTATTAAGGTATTCGCAGGTTATTAAAACCCCCTTAATGAATTGTTTTCATAAAAAGGTGTGTATCACCAAGGAAAACTATTTTCGAATAAAACATAAATATCATATATGATGTTATCATACAGTCATTTCCATATTGTACATTATTATGCTGGGCATTATAGCTCACACTTGTTTTCTTAAATTGACACAACACAACAGTGAATCAAGATGCCTGCCATGAGAACCACAACCAGGAAACGAGTAGGAAATGGTCAGCTGTTCCGTAGATTGTTTGGTGATGTACCTCAGGTAGTCAGAATAAGCTGGATTAGTTTTCAGTTGTTTATAGTTCGGCTTATTTATAAGTATGATTTATGTAAGGTAAGAAACAAGAAACGTATATTTGGCCGGCGGACTAACCTTACCTAAAGGTCACTCCCCGGTAAGACTAATGATATTTGGGTTGTAATAAAATTACTCTAGTTATGATGGTTCGTTTCTAAGACAATAACCTATAAGTGTGTGTGTGATAAGTGTGGGGTCGTGAAGCGTGAGTATTTATATATTGTAGTATGAGTTGTGTGAGTTTAGATGGCGTGGCTTTCGAGACTCCTGACCCCGGGTTTTGGGGTGCCACATTCAGGCACGTGAATTGCGATGCGATAATACTGGATATTTATATAGATACTTATGTTTCATTCTCCTTTGATAAACCTCTATAGTTCAGAGGTAGATTCCAAGCCAGATATTTTGTGGCAGTATATTTTTTTATATATAATGCTCTTAAATTCGTTCTTTTCTCTCCTTTTCATTTTGTATAAGCTGAGAAGAACAACCCTTCCAGAAGGGGAGGTATTGCCGAATGACTATCTATCTGTGTGATAGAAGCCTAGTAGGATACAATCTATTGTTTAATTGCTTGTCAAGTACTAAAGGCTAGCCACCTTCTGTATTAACTATGCGATGTAACAAGTGTTCATGATCATAGTGATCTCTCAATAAAATCTTTTACTTCTATACGATTGATCAAGCTTTTGAAGATGGAAGCAGCTAGAAAGAAAGTAGTATCAGTGCGGTGGTGTTCTGAATCTAACGCGTTCGTGATACTAAGGTTGACGCAATTGTTAAAAGTTTATAGAATGCTAACAAACTAAAGTGTAACCAGTATAGTATTAGGAACGGAAGATATTAACGATTATGGTCGGGAAAAGAGTGGGTATTGAGAAGCAAAACCTATAGCGCAAGAAGCTATGATGAAAGTCTGTGCGATAGACTTGAAAGAATTTGGAATGATCACTTAGCACGTATCGAGTTTTCTTATGATGACGGATGATATGACAGTGTCAGAATGTCGCCTTACGAGGCCCTATACAGAAATAGATGTCGATCTCCCTTGTATCAGAATAAAGTTGGAGAGCGCAAGATGCTCAGGTCCAAAGTAGTCCAATTATCCAAGGACATAGTAGATCTAATCAGAGGACGGCTAGTAGAAGCCCAAAATCGACTGGAGGAGTACGGCGGTATGGCCCGAAAGGACAAAGAGTATGAAGGAGGGAACCTTATATTGTTAAAAGTATTCCCTTGAAAAGAATTGATGAGGGTTGGAAAGAAAGGAAAGTTTAAGTCCACGATTTATTGGACCCTTGGAGATATTAAGACGTATTGGGAAGTTAGCATATAAGCTAGCCCTACCCCCGAACCTATAACATGTTCATAACGTTTTCCACGTATCAATGTTAAGGAAGTATAATCCGGATGCTAGACAAATAGGGGCATATGAGCGCATAGACATGCAACAAGACATAACCTATATGGAGCAACCAGGAAGGGTTATAGATCGAAAAGGAACAAGTGCTCAGGAGAAGGGTTATCAAACTAGTCAGAGTTGGTGGTAGAACCACAATGTGGAAAATTGGCTTGAGAGTTAGAAAGTGCACCGCTAAGAAAGTATCCCTATTCAGTTTTTATCTGATTCCGGGACGAAATCCTTTTAAGGAGGGAAGACTGTAATAACCCCAATTTTTGGAATTTTTGAAACACTGATGAATAGTAACTTTTTGCTGATGATGCTGATTAAGGAAAACTATCAGACCACGCTATATACGAGTAATGTTATGGAAATTCTAAGATCGTATTAGTATTTCATAAAGTAAGTGAGTGTATGTAAAGGTCGTTGGAATTCGAATCTGGACACTTTAATTTTTCCCGAAAATCCATCAGATACCAAAAGAATTGAGTATAAGGTAACATTATTAAAAAGATTTAAATTCAAGGATAATAAGATAGGATCATAAAAGAAATATAAAATATTGAGAAAGGTTTAGGGGAACCCAAGTAATAAGATCCCGGATATGATTCCTCAAACGACGAACGAAAACGAAAGTTAAGTGAACCGTATAATAGATAAGCGGTCATTAGGCAAGTAATTAAGCACTAATCAAAGGGGTTAGGGGAGGATGACATCATCCAACCATAAGGATTGAACAAATGTCCTTGTGATGATATAATCAAGGTGAGATCATCACTTTATTAAAGCAAAAGTAAAGATAGTTTGAAAGCTTAATTTTCAACCAAGCATTTCATTTCATTCAAAAAAATCAACCAAGCAACATTTCATTTCTCTTCCCCCCATTTCCAAGGTTCTTGCTCTCGGCCAAAATGATACCAGCAACTTCAAATTGCCATATCTCCTTCAATACTCACTCAAATGTTGTGTTCTATAGCTCGTTGGAAAGGTATTGCGATGGCCTAAAACTCTTGTTCACAAGTATCTTCCAAATAATCATGGTAAGACCCTTATATTTACAGTTTTATAAATTGTACTAATTGTAACTCCAAAATTTCTAACTCATTTCTTGAACTCCTTTGCAAGTTTGAACATGATAAACCTAGATCAAGGCTCAATTAAGGATTACAATCTCTGGTAAGTGGTTTAAGGATCTAAGGAAGGTATAAACTTCAAACCCTAGCTTTGATTTTATGATTCCATTAAGTTTTATTGAAGCATTGTTATTATTAAGGCTTGATCTCTGATTATAAGTAGTTTTGGTGGATTTGTATTGGTTTTGAATATTGGGTCTTTGATTGGTTGGATAAATTGGTAAAACTTGGAGTTGGGGACTGAGTTTGTAGTATGATGGTTGAATATGGTTTTGTTAGTGGTTGTGAGTGAATTGATGAGGATTTAGAGTGTGGTAATTATTTTGGGAATCTCGTAAACATATCCGTCATAATGCTCGTTTTTCTTAGACTGTTTTGCATGAAACTTTAGGACCCGTGAACTCACTGTAGCTTCTGACCTTTACCATGTTTAGATAGTTCACGTTACGAGCTTCGTTTTGATATGTCATTTGCCTAAATCCGAGTTATGAGCAATGATAAATGACCATTTTAAGTAATGGCGTTTCGCGAGCGAACCCCGAAACCTCGAGTAACTTTGAGACCTTAATTGAGACCCTTGATTAATCGAAATACGAAACAATTATGTAAGGTGTATTAGGCAGTTGTTAAAGTACTCGCGAAAGAGTCGCCTTAAAATTCGTAACGGTTAATTTATTAAAATTGGTGGACCCGAGGGTACGCAAGTGATTAACCCAAATCGTTAAGCGTATAGGCGACCGTAAGCGACCGTTAGGGTATGAGTGAGTTTTGACTAGCTTCTTAAGCGACCGTGGTCTAATTCTGGCTTATGTTCTTGTTCATAGGTTACCAGACCCACTCTAAGCTTAATTCTACCCTGGAACACTCAGGCAAGTTTCTACCCGTTATACTGTTGTTGTGATGTAAATATATTGATGCAATATCTCGAGTTAAGTGCATGACTGTTATTAGCAAATCTTACGATATATTGGAGCATGTTGATATGGTATATATATGCATGTTATGAAATCTTGATATTTTATTATCAATTCAAATGCTTATAAACTGCATAATAACTATGCTTGAGATAAGCAGTAGTTGCGTATACCCTTAATATAGGGGACCCAAAGGTGAACATTTTTCTAAACCGGGAGTCGATGTTCCCGAGTATAATATATTTATATTTATATATATATATATATAGTTTTCTATAACTCTTAATCAAATAAGGTATATTCGATGGTTTTGAATAATAATCAAACTTATTTTTGATTATTCAAATAAGGATCGTACTTTCGTATAAGTATATCTTTTGTTATTTATTATTCGTTTCAAGTATGAGTTTTGGAACTTCTACTCCAATTATTTTATAAAGATTATCCTTTATGGGAATATTATTTAAATAATAATATTCAGATATTTTCTAATATATCAGGACTGATTTATTTTATTAAATCATCATTACTCTAAACATTCTTTAAAATGTTTTCGAGTCTTCAAAATGGTTTTAAAAGTTAGAGCGGATCCCAAAACTCGTTTTCAAATTTAAAATCTTCCTTTCGAAGGGGATTTAAATACTCGCTTAAAAATCTGAGGGATCCGGCTCTGTGGTGTATTTTATATTCGAAGGGGATTTAAATACTCGCTTAAAAATCTGAGGGATCCGGCTCTGTGGTGTATTTTATATTTGCAACGAGGTTGCGATTTTGATAAAAGAATTTGATTACTTGCCCAACGTTCGGCAAGTAAGTCCATCTAATTGAGTCGGCATAAGCGACACGCCGGGGTATGGTCTATCAAAGTGTAAGTGGTTGGGTGGTAGTCCATCAACTCATAAGAGGCCGGGTGGCGGTCCAGCACAAGGCCCTAATGCGGCCAGGGTGATGACCGGTGGGGGATTCATCCATCTACTAGTAGAAAAGGTTACTTAATTGGTATCTTTGCCTGATCAGCAAGATATCGGGTTTATGCCAAAGCTTTCTTCTTTCCAAATTCATTGGATATTAAAACTCTGTTTATAATTTTCATAACACAGGTTTTCAAGGAGTGTATGATATATATATATATAGGTGAATATATATATATCGAGACTTATTGAAGTATCTCAGTAACTTCATTTCTTTTAAATGATATTTCAAAGATTGAATCTATTCAAGTCTTATCTTGTAGTCTCATATGTGTGATGAACTTTTGAAACTGATTATAACTTGAACGGTGGTAGTTCAAGTAGTATTTGGAAAAGATATAAGTATATTGGAGTATCTTGTAACTTCATCTTTTCAACATATATCTAGTTAATGATTATCTTATGCATGACAAAGATTTTCAGGAAAAACGTTGAGACAAGGTTAGATATATGAGATCACCTTGCAACGATATTTTTATACAGTAATAAACTGGAACTCTATGTATATTATGCATGGAAGAGGATTTCCAAGATTTTGAAGAGTATATCAACATATATACTGAATATTTTGTGACTTAGTCGCGTTAAGATATCAACTTGGTTCATTTCTTCTTGACCAAGACTTTCATGAGTACTATGAAAATGCTCATATATTGTTAATTATTATATATATTATTTTGGTGGGCTTCTTGCTTACCCTTGCTTTCTTCTTTCATCACATAACAACAGATAAACAAGATGAACATGACCAAGCTCCCAATTCGCTAGCGGATAGGAAACGTTCCGCAGTTTCCTGTAGATGTTGATGCCACTGTAGCTGAGGTAGGAACTACCAATAGGCTAGGTTTCAACTGTTGATGTACCAGACTTATGTAGATTATGAATTATACTAATGGGAAAGAATATGTAAATTTATTCAGAAACCCTTTAAGGTGTAATGGTTTATAATTGTGGAATAAAATGACTTGTGTTATTTTTGGTATTCATCTCTGAGACTATAACTTGTGGTGTGTGTATATATTTTGGGGTCACAGTGTGCAATTGTTAGTTATTTATTAAGATTAAGTGTTATTAAGGAAAATGGAACTCGTGACAACCCGAATCCCCGACCCCGAATTTGGAGGTGTTACACTGTGATAAGTTCTCAAAGTTGATGCAATCAAGATATCAAATGAGTATGCTAGGAGAGATGAGCTATTTCTTTGATTGCAAATTAAACTGACTGATAATGGCATCTACATTAATCAGTCCAAGTACACAAAGAATCTACTGAAAAGGTTTAATATGCAAGAAAGTGCAACTGCAACTACTCCTATGGGAACTGCTACAAAGCTTAATCCTCAAAAAGGTATAACAGTTGATGTCACAAACTACAAAGGTATGATTGGTTCTCTCTTGTACCTAATGACAAGTAGGCTAGACATTCTGTTTTCCACCTGTTTGTGTGCAAGATTTCAGGAAAATCCTAGGGAGCCACATCTTATTGCAGTTCAGCGAATCCTTAGATATCTCAAGGGTACTGCATCACTTAGTCTATGTTATGCAAGGGAAGCTGACTTTGGATTGTATGAATATTCAGATGCTGATTTTCCTGGATGCAAAATAGACAGGAAGAGTACCTCTGGAAGTTGTCAGTTTTTGGGAAGAAGAATAGTTTTATGGTTCAGTAAGAAGCAGAAATCCATTTCTACTTCAACTACTGAGGCTGAATATATTACAGCTGGAAGCTGCTATGCACAGTTAATATGGATGAGGAAGCAGCTCATGGACTATGGATTATCATTTTATAAAATTCCTATTTATTGTGATAATCAAAGTGCTATTGCCATGACAGGAAATCCAATGCAACACTCTCTTACTAAACATATCAGTATTAGAAATCACTTTATAAGAGAACATGTCATGGAAGGGACAACTGAGCTTCATTTTGTTCCTACTGATCATCAGCTGGCTGAGATCTTTACAAAGCCATTACCTGAAACAACATTTACAAAGCTTGTCAATGAACTTGAATTTATTTCTTGGAGAGTTGGTTGAGTGACCTACAAGGCAGTAATGCAGTTATGGAATACAACTCTTGTTAATAAAACAAATACTGCTTTCTCTTTTGAATATAAGGGACGCAGGTATGAAGTTGATGCAGATGTCTTGGTTCAAGCCTTGAGATTGCCTGCTTGTGATGATGCTCCTGATAACTATGATATTGAGCAACTGTTTGCTATGCTAAGGACACTGAGCTAAAAAGGTCAAATCACAACCATTGGAAAGCTGACAAGGACAAAATTGAAGAGAGAATGGAATTTCTTCTTCGACTGCATCTCCAGGTGTTTCTTGAATAAAACATCAAATTTTGATGCTCTTCCATCCGCTTCTCTAAAAATTGGGTCCTCTCTCTTTTACTCTGGTAAATTTGACTATGGTAATACTATACTTCAATTCATGATTGCTAGGAGAGAAGATACATCATAAGTTATAGGGTATACTAGATTCCTTCAATTGATTTTCAATTTTCTCTTCCCTAATGCTAAATTTGATAGTGATGAATTGCTCCCTGTGTTTCAAATTATCACGCCCCGACTTAACAATATATATTATACAAATCATTACAATAGTTAACAAAAGAAAATAAATACAACCGAATCCAAAATCTTACAGTTTAGGGTTTGGAACAGCCCAACAGTATTAACTATTACAACCTGATTTCTAATATCGAGTCCTCACACAAAACGATCACTAATCTACCTGAGCTCGGACATATGCATCGGCATCACAAGTTTTACGCGTTGTCTGCTTGAATCTAACCATATCTGCTAGCTGAAATGTCAGGGTGAAAGCAAGTAGTGAGCCAAATGCTCAACAAGCGCCATATAATTCAATACATAAATCGAGATAAAGGAATAATAATGTGAAGGTAGAGCCAATAATAACAGGATATAAACTTTTGAGTGATGGTATCATTTATTTGTAACAAAACAATTCAAAACTATTTCTTTATCAAACTCATTTTATGACGCTACAGAATACAGCCGGTGATCAGCCGCGAAGTAATCCCGAACCTCGCTGGGTTCTAGAACATTAATGGGATCCCTAGGCACCTTTTAAGCCTACAAATTAAGAGCGGAAAGGACTTGCATCTCAGTCCAGATCCAGTAATTTAAGAAAACATTTATCCCCCTTTGGGACTGGAAATCAAATTTTAACCTTTTTATTTTAAAAACCGATGCCAATGCTAATTAACTACTTCAACAGTAAACATCTTAAACAAGGTTTTAGATTAACTTTGAAGTACTGGAAATGGATCCACTAAACTATACTTTTTCAAGAGAATTTTGCAAGGTTTCTATTTAAAAGGATTTTGACAGTGAAATTTAGCAGGGTTATTGTATAGTATGAAGGAACAAGGTCAAACTAGGTTCTAGGTAATGTTTCCAGATAAGACATGGGTATTTAACAACATAGAGAGGGGAGCATCAATGGTTCCATATGAGACATAGGTATATAGAGAAAGTGAACATCAACTCAAGGTATAACAGAGTGTCATGCTTTAGGGTAAAGATAGGGTTATCAACAATCATGGATAATCGTTAAGGAATAACAGACTTTTAGGTATTAAGATATGGTTATTGAGTATAACTTTGCACATGGTTCAACATCACAATTACTTGGGTATACTAATATGATAGGACTTTTGATTTACTTGCATAGTAATCTTCAAGTAAAGTTAAACTACTTGAAATAAATACTTGAGGGTTCATGTCATTTTCATATACTACGGATATAGATTCGAAACCACTTGGTTTATGTATATCCAGGTGAATTAAAATATTCGCATCATATATATGAACTAGTTATCACACACTTGCAGTGTAAACGAAAAAGGCAGGTTAAATCACTTGCCTTGAGAAAGGCTGGACTTGACTGGAAGGTAGGAGCAACTAGAAGCTTTACTCGACCATAATGGCAAGTTTACCCTCTTTTCGAGATCCTACACAAATAATAATAACCTAATTATAATATATTCTTACCAACTCAACCTATTTATAAACCAAAATTTAAACACAATGGCACTTAGGCCTATATACACACAATTTACAATCACCTTATAATCATAATAGTACACATAGCCACTTATGCTCACACACCATATTTAAGTACCAAATAATATCACACACGCCATATTGCATCACTAGGCTTGGATGATCTCGCTCCACTTACTTAAGTCACTTGGTCGGCAAACTAGACAAAATCTCCAAATTTTGACCTCCTAACTCGAAGTGCCTTTACTAAACCATCCAATTACTATTGACCCTGACTTGGGCCTTTCACTCTAATAACTTTATACTATCTTTCAACTAAGGTGGTCAACAAACACTTCACTCCTAAGTGCTCTAAAACTATATGGTAAGTGAATGTGCTCATTATAGTAAATTTCAGGATGACATCTATGGTTTCTTGGGTGCTTATGACACTCTTATACTTCAAGTTTACCTTTAAAACTTCTACACTAGACTCTTCTGATCATAAGTCAACTCCCAAACTTGGTGTGGCTCAAAGGCCTAGCTTGGGCCTCCCTAGGACTAAGCTTAAAGTCCACGTTTCCCTTGTTTTCCGGGCAGAAAAGGGTTCTGATTTGAACTATCTTATGACACATGATTCTAACTCAAATTCTATGAATTGTGGTTGGAAAAACTCCTCTGACACTCCCTCTAACTAAGTCCCAACAGGGCCTAATGAGGGCCTACCTATGACATGGTCAAAACTACCCATTTCTAAGTTGTGACAAAGCTGTCCCATGCTGGAGAGATCTGGTGCTACAAGTCGTGCACCTAACCAAACGTCTTACAAACCTCCAACAAACACCTAAAACCTATTGTATACTCCTAGTGCTAGCTTCTGGTGACTTGGGCCTCAAAGTGCACAACAATGACAAGGTCAAATCTCACTCTAAACCTCAGGGTACCAAACTGATTTTCTGCAGAAACTAATACTCTCCGTTCACCAAGATTCTTACTTGACAAACCCCACCAACAACAACCAAAAACCGAAACAAACCTCAACCAAGGTGATCTGTTGAACTAACTCTCCTACACTCAATATTGACTTAGTGGAGATCATCCTTACCTAAGGTGCAACATAGCAAAAGTTACACATTATACTAATTACAAGACATCAAGTTTTTGAAAACAACAACTTTTATCTTCTTTATAAATATATACGAATTAACATCACATATCAAGGATCACAAATCAAGATCATTATCTTAACTCAACTGAAATTAAAGCCTACTAACAATTATCAATCCAAATGATCAAAAACTTCCGAAAATCATGAGTTATTTACTTGCATGCATGCCTTCGAATTTTACAAGTCAAAACCATATGATTTCCACAATAATTTTTATCATAAAATCAACATGCAAGCCTAACATAGACTAATACTAAATGGTCACTTGGCATGCAAAGGGTTTCATCAAGTTTTCACTACAAAATTCATGCCATTATCACAAAAACATATAAGAATTGAACAAGGCAACAAAACACCACTAAGAACCATTCATTCGGCTCCCTCATGGTCATGGCCGAATGAAATGGAAGGGAAATGGCCATTAAAAACAAGAGCTTCCAGTCTCATGACTTGGAATTTCACCATTCCTTGTAGTTCCCTCAATAATACAACCTTAAATCCATGAGAATCAAGATTGCATTTTGAGTTCTAGTTAAAACTATGACATGCAAGATCAAAACTTAAACTTTTCACTCTAAACTTTTTGAAATATATATGAACAACATGTAGGGAGTAAGATTCCTTGAAGATAAGATGAATGTTTGAGTGAAAGAATAAAGAAAAGAAGGGGATGGGGGGCCTCGACTATGGAAATTGCCGAGAGGGAGGAGGAGCCGAGATGGGAGGAAGGAGAAAAAGGGAGGGTGGAGTGTGGAGTGGGGTGAATGATGACAACACCTTGCATTTTGGTTTTTATGATTTTGATTGACTAAAAGAAGTGCGTGGAAATGAGAATTGACAAGAATAACCTTCAAACATACTTAGGTCATTTTGCATGCAAGGACAAAGAGGTAATTTGGCTAGAAAATGAGAGTTAGTGGGGTTGGAATTGTCTTTTTAGCCCTTAGTTGAATGGGAGGGTAATTGCATGCAAGGATATTCATGTAATTTGCTAATTACTTAACAACTAATTTTCAAAGATCTATTTTTATAAAATAAAATAAAGTTCAAAAATTATAAAATTTATACCATAAAATAACTTGGATTTTTAGAAATTTTATGAGATCACTTTTGAAATTTGTGAATGAAATAATTTTTAAAAGATAATTTTCCATGATAAAGAATATTCTTTATAAATCAAAAATAGGAGCAATTAATAAAACTTTCACTTTGAAAAATTCATATTCTGAGTAAAGCAATTTATAACGCAGCAAATTCCATTCACACATATGTACGATCAATAAGTATATTTATAATCGACTCAAATATTATGCAGAGTTCACAAATAATATTACACAAAATGCCGGTCGTAACCCATATTGCTGAAAAAGCTATCACTGATCACATTAAAAGGGATGAAAAGAATGACTTTTCAGGTTCTCCTTTTCTTCCTAGGAAGGTCAGGCAATTTTTGTTAAGAAATAGATCTACTCCTATACAAGTGCCTGTAAATCCTGATGCTGGCACCTCTATACCACTTCCTGATGTTGTGGGACAAGACACTACCCATCTTGTTTCTAATCCAAGCACTTTTTCTCCTAAACAACACTCTCATCCAGCCACTAAATTAGCTTCCTCTGGTGTCTCCCAAAAGGCATCAGTTGTAACAAAGAAAAGGCTAGTTAAGGAAATCTATTAAATCTGAACAGAAAGCTCTAAAGGCCTTACTGAGTGAGAGTGAGGAGAAAGAAGGATTTTCCACAGTCAGAAAGAGAAGACTGATCAGGCATGATGATTCAAATTCTGATGAACAGATGCCTATTGGGTCAAGGTTGAAGATCAAGAAACGAACTTCTGTAAATCCTGATGAATCTGTTAACATTACTGGTACCACAGAGCCAACTACTGATGCTAGTGTTCTACTTAAAAAGATTCAAGTACTTAAAGAAGCTGAAGTAACCAAAAGAGCTGAAAAGAGCATCTTGAAAAGAAAAGGTGGATCAATAGTTGGGTACACCAGAAAGAAGAACAAGGTTCACTGCTCTGCTCTGGATGTCAGTCCATAAGAACTTGGGTCTCAAAGGGAAGATGCATACCAAGAGGCTGCACAAATCATTGTGGATTTTTCTCAAGGTGACCTTCTTGCTGATTCGGAGCAAATACTGAAGAAAAAGAAGGCTCATCAGGAAGAATTGTCAAAGGTGGATGCAGTTATCAATGATCCTATTTTTGAGGAGAGTACACAAGAACCTTCACCAAAACTGACTGAAGCAACTCATACTCCTCAGGACCCAAAAGAACAACCCATTCAATGTACTGATGTCGGCCTATCTCGTCCTCTTGAAAAGTCAACTCCTGATGCTACATCAACTCATGATGTTGTTCATTCAATAACTGTAATAACTACTACTGATGATCCCTTACTGATTTCTAGTTTGCTAAAGCATCATGATGTGTTGTGTGTTCCTCCACTATCATCACTTCCACTTGAAGACTCACCTTCAGGTATTGCTTACTCTCATACACATTGTTACTCATGTTTTTATGATTATAAATAGTCTATTGTATGAGGCTACCCCTATTTATATGACAAGCATAATACTCCTCTCAGCCATCTCTTATTTCTTTGACAAATGTGTGGCTGTGATTTTCTGTGAGACTGTGTTAAAATATTATGAGAGAAAATAAAATTTTTGGGTGGCAGTCTCTGGTACTGGCAAAAGGAGAGGTAACTTTGAGAAAAGAATTTTATAAGTGTTTCTTTACTTATAAACTTTCTTCTATGAGTAAAATATTACTCGCAAAAGTAATATATGTGTGAGAAGTGATGAGATCACTTGAAAATAAAAGAGAGATATAGGTGTTAACTTGTTTATATTTCAGGATCTCTTCAGGAACAGACACCTATTGCTAAGGATTCATCTAAAGACAAAGCAATTCTGCCTAGTTCTGCAAATTCTTCTGAGGGTCTGTCTAGTTCTGATTCTGATGATGATAGTGATGATGATGATTCTGATATAGCTCGGCTTAAGGCTACTATTGATGCATATAAGAAGTCCAATTTTGTGTCTTCTTCACATTTCAGTGAAAATCCTTCTTATTACAATGCTGATGCTGAGCACTTTAGAAATCCTGAATGGGATTTTAAATGGATAAATGCAAATGTTTCTGTTTCATCTGCTATTGGTATGCAACATGTTCATAGGGCCTATGATGAAATTCAAAATCCTGATCTGAAATAGCATCTTAAGACTTCTACTATTTCTATGAAAGGGATTCATTCTGAACTTGCTGATATGAAGGAATCTCATCTAGTTTAAAGGACAAGATTGATACATTCATGATCAATACACCTACCACAGCTGAACTCACAAATGTGACAACTGCTATTCAAGTTGTAGTTCAATCTCAACAAAGTATGGATTCTAGATTTTCTTCTTTGGAAGATAAAGTATCTTCTATGGCTGAAAAACTGGATGCTATGTTTCTCTTCTTTCAAATACTGATGCCAAAAAGGGGGAGAAGATAGTTGCTACAAAATGTACACCAGATTCTATTCAGATGAAGGACAAAAATACTGATGGTGATAAAAATCCAGTTACAAATATTCCAATTGTTCCTACTGCTCAACAACCTCAATATTCTAGAAATCTATTTCTTCAGGACAAGGGAAGTCTACTGGTGCTCATGAAGCTAAGCACAAGACTACTGATGATGCTCTTGAGACTGGTGATGTTTGCAATCTCTAACTTAGCAGATGCTAAAGGGTTATTCTTCCCTTACAAACACAAGGAAACAGGTGAAGAGATTATTATGTACTACAAAGATAAAAAGTTTGAGCAAAAGAATGCTAGGAGTGTTCTTGGAATGATAACTGAAGAATTTCCTGATCTTACAACTGATGAAGCAGTTATACAACAGGAGTTAATGGCTCAAATTGAAGCTGAAGTCAAAACCTCTAAAGGAAGAGGAATAAGAGGTGGAAGATCTACAAGAGCTAGAGGAAGAGGAGGAAGAGGAAGGACTCTTAAACCAAGTTAAATGGTTACAATTGATTCTGTATTTCTGAATATCTTATCTAGAGAAGGTTATGTTCCTGTACAAGGACATGAATTAGCAGAAGAAGTTCAGAAGACTGAAGAATTGATTGTTCAAAGGAAGAAAGGATCAGCCACTGACATTGCTCAAGTTGATATAACAAATCCAAATGTAACTCTTGAAGCAGACACATATCCTGAAGATAAAGCAAATCCTGATACTGAAAATCTGATAGTTGATTTTGACACTGATGAAAAAGTGGTCAAAGCGTTGAATCAGTTCGTTCTTATTATAGTAGTTGATTCTCATAATTCAGAGGTTGATGAACAAGAAAGAATTGACAGATGGAAAACTGATCAAGTGTCTAATGATTATGTGCAAAGAATTCTAAATTCAGAGAGAGAGCAATGACATAAAGCAAAATGAAATATTTATAAAGTACTTACAAGTTATGCTCCTATCAGAAAATAGGAGAGAAGATGGAAAGATGTTTATTCATTCAGTTATCCTAAAGGGTTCAAGCATATTGAATATGTGTCTGCAAGAATAAGTGATCCTATTTCAGAACCGAAAGATGTTGACAAGTCCATCAAGAAACCTTCTTGGGTGGAACATAATGAAAGGCTAAAGCTTGTCAAATATCGAACCAGAGGATGTATTGGCTATTCTGGAATGGAGATTCTGATGTATGATTTAATGGATACAAATACTCTGACTGAAAATCTTGGTGAAAGAGTTACTCCTTCACATCTTGAAAAAGTTCAAGCTGTGAAGATTGTATATAGAAAGATAAATGATAATGACGTCAGAGAGGAGATTCTGTACTTTTTGAGAGATGGTAAAGTAAAGAGTTTTACCTTGCAGCAACTCTTGATGAAGACTGTGACAGAGTTGAAATACATTCACTATCTTCTTAGAGTTGAGAATAATGTCACCAGAAATTGGTCTTCTATGATACTTGAAATTATCAAAAGAAGATTCATGACCAAAGATGATAACTACAATGGTGATTATGTTCCTATGTACAGAACTTATGGTGGTCAAGAAATCAAGATGCGGAAGGGAGCTGCAGTTCTAAAAGTTTTTCTCAACAATCCTCAGTTATCCTTCAGTCTTAATCATGAAGATGTTAGTTTGAGCTTTATACTGACTGGTGATCCTAAATTGAATACAAGTTTAATTTCTAAACTGAGATCAGCCATCTATCAGCTTGAAGAAGATACTGAAGAGAAGAGAGAGTTGAAGAAAAAGCTTGTCAAAGTCCTACAAGACAAGGAGGAAGAAAGGTTGAACAACTTTCTGGAAACAACTGTCAATTATCTTAGGATACTGCAGTAAGCTTTACTCCTTGTACATTTTGTAATTGGTTTTGGCATCATTGAGAATGGAATTTGTGGTTCATTACATAAAGCATAAATTGGGGGAGATTGTTACATGCTGATTTTCAATGATCAGATGAAGCTCAGGATCTGGCTGTATTTTAGATGTCATCAGTATTTGGTGTGTCGTAAGGATTTGACACATCATCAGTATTTGCATGTCATCAACATCTGAAGGCAGTTAGCTATGAAGATTTATTATGTTCCTTAATTTGAGGGATGTATATCTATTACATTCTGAGTTATAGGACTTTTTATGTCTAGTTAAAGATATGTATCATTTTCTATTAGTAATTGATAATACATATCTTAGATTGATTTGTAGCAGTTGTGTAATATATAAACACAGTTTAGGTTATCACATAGTGAGTAATCTTGAATATTGTACGACCTAGCAGCTCTCAAGAACATCAGTATTTCTTAAGAGAGTTTGTAACAGTTTTTATCAGAAATATAAAGAACTGTTATATTTTTCATACTTGTTCGAAACATCTATACAATTATATCCAACCCCCTTAAATAATTGTATTATTACTAGAAAATAGGGAACAACCCGGTGAAGAGAGTCCTTGTAGACAATGGAGCTTCGGTGGACATTTTAGTCCATGATACATTTATAAGGATGGGTCATAATGATTCTCAACTAACCCCAACTGATATGCCAATATATGGTTTTCTGGAGTCGAGTGCCCCGTGGAAGGCATAATCAAGTTGCTGATGACCATAGGTCAGGAACCAAGACAAGCAACACAGATGTTAGAATTTGTGGTGGTAAAGGCTGGATCAACTCACAATGCAATCATGAGAAGAACAGGAATACATGCTTTCAATGAAGTCCCCTCTTCTTACCATTCAGTGATGAAGTTTCCCACTCGGAACAGGATTGGAGAAGGGAGAGGAGATCGAAAGATGGCAAGGATTTATTATGTAACCTCTCTTAGGGCAGATGGAGTTGGGGGCAGGTTTTGCCTATTGAAGATCTGGATATCCGCGAGAATGACAAGAAAAGAGGAAAGCCAGTAGAAGAATTGGTTCTGATCCCTTTGTCTCCCGAGGATCCTGAGAAAGTTACTTACAGCGGAGCGTCATTAGAGGAGCCCCTTATAGGGAAGTTGATGGGGGGTTTTTACAAGAAAATAGTGATGTATTTGCATGGTCAGTAGCTGATATGCCTGGCATAGACCCGGAACTGATCACAAATTGAATATGGATCTAAACCGAAAGATTGTAAAGCAAAAGAAATTGAGTTTTGCCCCAGAGAGGCATGAGGCAGTCAAGCAAGAAGTATAGAAGCTCTTAGAGGCAGGTTTCATTGAAGCGATATATTTTCTGGAATGGTTAATAAAACCTGTAATGGTAAAGAAGGCTAATGGAAAATGGAGAATGTGCGTGGATTTCACTGATCTAAATGATGCATATCCAAAGGATTGTTTCCCATTTCCAAAGATTGATTCATTGATAGATGCGATCGTTGGTCACGAGATTCTGAGTTTTATGGATGGATTCAGTAGATATAATTAGATCAAGATGCATAAAGATGATATCCCAAAGGTATCATTCATCACTAACTTTGGTGTTTTTGTTATCTTGTTATGGCGTTTGGTCTCAAGAATACAAGAGCTACCTATCAAAGGTTGGTGAATAAAATTTTAAAGATCTTATTAGGAAAATAATAGAAGTGTATGTACATGACATGTTAGTCAAGAGTCTTGTGAAGACAGACCACATAACCCGTTTATGGGAAGCTTTTGAGGTCCTGAGATACCACAATATGATGCTAAACCCTGCAAAGTGTGCTTTTGGAGTAGGATATGGAAATATTTTAGGATCGAAGGTCTCTAAGAGAGGAATTGAAGCAAATATATATATAATAAAGGCCATTGTGGACATGGAGCCTCCGCGTTCTATCAAGGATGTTCAAAAACTTACTAGAAGGGTCGCTGCCTTATGACGATTCATCTCCAAGTCCGGAGACAAGTACTTGCCATTTTTTAAATCTTTGAAGAAGGTAAAAGATTTCATATAGACTGAGGAAATTCATGAGGGATTTAAAGGATTAAAAAAGTATATGGTTCAAGCCCCGTGTTGGCCAAACCAGATTTGAATGAAACTTTGTACTTATATTTTGCCGTTTCAGAAAATGCCTTAAGCGCTGTATTGGTTAAATAGGAACTTAAAGTCCAGAAACCCATATATTATGTCAATAAGATTCTGCACGGAGCTGAGTTGAATTATTCGACTATTGAAAAGTTTGCTTTAGCCCTGGTGATAGCTTCCAGGAAGTTGCGTCCTTACTTCCAAGCTTATAAAATTGAAGCGCTAACAAATCAGCCCTTGAGAAACATCATTCACAGTCCCAAATCTAGTGGGAGACTGATTAAATGGACAATAAAATTGGGAGAATTCAACATCAAGTACAAGCCACGAACGGCAATAAAAGCCCAAGCATTGGCCGACTTCGTGGTGGAGTGTACTGTAACACCGTCCAAACCCGGGTCAGGAGTTTGGGGCCTACAATACACACACACACACACCATATTTAAACCTGTTTATGAATATAACAATATACCATAATCCACGGATCGACACAGTTTAAAGTATGTCCACAAGCCACAATCTTATTAATTCGACAAACGTACCAAATCCCGGTTTATTTATCTTAAAACTGAAGTTTAAACTTTATTACAAACTATCTATACAACCAAACCAAACATCATCTGCTAGTCTATTCCATTTCAACCTGGATACCTAGCTCGCACACTTATCTGGGGATCCTCGCTACCACCAGTTTCTTTTTTCACTGGAAATGAATATAAACAAATTTGCAAGAGTAAGCTAACTAGCTCAACAAGTCACAATGACAGTAACTGAGATTAACAATGATCAATTTGAAATGGTATAAGGGATCAAGTTTACTAACAAGCAATGGTTAGAATTGGATATTCATTTTCATTTAAAAAAAACCAAGGTTAGGTTGCTGATCAGTCACGCACTAATCCCGAGCAAGGCTCCCAGCTTTGCTCTATATACTGGATCCAAGGCACACATTGGCCTATTATGACCACGAATCTGGTCAATATTTAAAAAAACAATCCAATTCCAAAATCACAATATGATGAGCAATGTAAATCAATAGTTGAATCATAAACAACATTTATTTTAAAGCATCGGATGATCTATAATTTCATGAAATAACAAGGAAATCAGAAAGGTTGGGTTTTAGCCAAGGAAAGAATCAAAAAACAGAAGACCCAAGGGTTCAAAAGTTACAAGAATTGGTCTTCTGTCACACAAGATATAAGGGTTGGTATGTTAAGAAATCCCGTATCAAGAATCAGTATATGGTAAATATGTATTTGTGGAGTAGTATCGTATAGGTATGGTTTGTATCTGAGGATTCTACAATCAACAGTTTATGAAAAATCAGGCTTATGGCTCAAGATCAATAAGAATTAGGGTTTGGGTTAAGTACTTCAAAGTACTAGAAATATATTATAAGAACGGTTTGGACTAGTTGTAACATAATGAAGAGAGTTCACAATACTTGTAATATCATCAAGAAGAATAGGAACACTTGCCTTATCAATTCGCTTTCACTTTACTAGCACTTGTCAAGTGGTTCCCACTCACTGACCACCTGCTTTCCTTTTTTACGTCTCGCTTCCTCTGTTAAACATCACATGTATTTATCAATACTACTTCTCATCATATTCCACTTGTTACAAGCTTCTAAATACCCTTCGTTTTACCCAAATCCTACGTACGGATTGAAAGTTATGAATAAAACGGTCAAACAATGCACATACAGTCATATTACACAGCAATTGGATCATGTAGAACACATAGCATGTAAGATATTTAATCTAAATAATTTTTCCAAGAAGATTCAAGGTTAAAATGATTTTCCAAGTATTTAATATGAATTTTTGAACATTTTTCGGAATTTAAACGTGACTCCGAATTATTTTATAATTAAATAATAGGGTTTGAATACCCGAATCTGACTTTAAAATGATTTTATAATAATTATCGAGCCTTGAAAATAATTTAAAATAATAATTTAAAGCTCGAAACTATTTTCAGAATTTTTAAATCAATTTTAAATAATTAAATCATTTAAAATTAATTAATAATAAATTAAATTAATTAATCAATTAATAATTAAATTAATCGATTATTTAAATTAATTAAAAACTAATTAAAATTTGTTAATTAAATAATTTCGATTTATTCTTGAATAAATAAATAATTAAAACAATTTTCTGAATTTAAAAATAATTAAATAAACATTTTCTGAATTTAAAATAAATAAATATATATTTTCTGATTTTTAAAATTAACATAATATTATTTTTGAAAATAATTAAAACTATAATCTTGTTTTTGCAAATTCTTGAAACTACAATACTAAATATGGAATTTATGCAAAAAGTCGGGGGCCAATCTATAATTAGGTCAGTCTTCTCCGACGACCTGGCGGCGCCGGTGGCGGCGACACCGCCAGCCATCGCCCCCCCTGCCCAGAAAATGCTGCAAAGCTGCAGATCGCTTATGCGAACCAACTGCACAAACAACTCGTGGTATGGCCGGAAAACCTCGCCGAAGTTTTCCGATGCCGCCACGAGCGTTTTTCCGGCAACATCGATACAGACACCTAGCACAGCAATCGAATACATTAATCGACTGAAAACTTCACGATTTACACATCTGCAACCTTCAAATCTACCCAGCATCAACGAATCACAAGTTCCCAATTGTGATTAAGATTATTCATCGTTTTAAACCCTAATTTCAGTTTTACAGAATCAAACATCATTTTCTCTATGTTATTGAATCCTATTTTTGACATATAATATACCAAATTGACCAGAAAAATATTATCTACACAATGGGATCATCAAATTATATCAACAATATCAAGAACAAATTTTCATAATTTAATCTTTAATAAATTCGAAATAAAATAATTAAATCAGAAGAATACCTTGATTCTTGCACAAAAACGGATGATTGATTCAGAAAGAGGTTTTCGAAAGCTTCGTTTTGATATGTTGCACGGCCGAATCGGAGTTCGATAACGCCTTCGTTTGTACGATTAATTCTGAAGAACATAATGTTTTTAGGGTTTTTCTTTATATTTTTTATATGGTTACTGATCGATTATGATTATTATGAATAAAATGAAATAATAAAAGGGCTATATATATTTATGGAATATTGGTTGATGTTGGATCAGTTTTGGATTGTCAAATTAGTTACTTAGCCGCTAAGTACTGCAAAAACGATCTGATTTAATACCCGTATTGGATAATAATCCCAACCAGGTCTTTTATAAAACACTTTATACGAAAATAATGTAATATTATCCCGTCATTCGAGAATACGGGTTTTGTGGATATATCGAAACAATTATCGTATCGAAAATTGTACGCCGGGACACGTACTGGTCAAACCGTAATCCGGATCGAAAAAGTCAAAACATAGAAAATGTCCGGAATTACCAGATTAGGTTAGAAATGAGTTTTCGGAAGAGTTTCAGGTTGCAAAAACATAAAAACGGTTGAGGTTGGATGATTTCCGTCTTTTAAAATAATTTCCTAATTATTCAGAAAATAATTAATAAATTCATAAATCAATATAAAATCATATAATACTCCAAAAATTACCAGAAAAATATCTTAATTATCTATATTTTATTCTGGACATAATAAAATTAACACACTCATATTTTATCACATATATACATCTAAATATTATTATCAATCAACAGATAATTCACCAAAATTCACATAGTAATCATATAATAATCATTTATTAATAAAAATAATTACACGCGATATCCCGGATATTACATGTACCATACCCAACCAAGAAGTCGAGGGGCAGGAAGATACTATACCTCAAGACACGAAAGGTAATAAAGGAGACAAAGAAGAGGGCATTAAAGAGAAGTAATACTGGGTCCTCTATTTTGATGGAGCATCAAAAACAAATTCTAGTGGAGCAGGGCTTGTTTTACAAAGCCTGGATGGGTTCTTGATTGAATATGCTATGAAGTTAGACTTCCCAATCACAAATAATGAAGCTGAGTATGAAGCTCTGATAGCTGTCCTCGACCTAGCAGGGACATTGAGGGTCAAGAACTTGAAAGCCTGTGGAGATTTGCATCTTGTCATATTCCAGGTCAAGGGAGAGTTTGAGGCAAGAAATGAAAAAATGGCCAAGTATGTCCGCCTAATGAGGACCGTGATGACTTAGTTCGATGAATGGCATGTTGAGCACATTCCAAGACAGAAAAATGCTAAGGCAGATGCATTATCTAAGTTCGCCTCATCAAAGATAGAGAAAAGCTCATGAAGTGTTTACTTCCGTATTTTGAAAACTCGAAGCATTGATGTTAAGCTTGCAACCCCAATAGGGCTGGGGACATCATGGATAGGCCCCATTAAGGCCCATATTCAAATTGGTTGACTCCCGAATGATGTGACTGAAGCACGAAATTGACCATGCGAGCGCTGAGATATTCTTTGATCGATGGGATTTTGTATAAAAGATCTTTTGTGGTTCCTTACTTAAGGTGTCTCAGACCTGATGAGGCACGTTTGGCTCTTGAAGAAGTACACGAAGGTATTTTTGGGCAACACTTGGGGGTCAGAGCACTGGCACATAAGATAACATGTTTAGGCTTTTATTGACCAGAAATGATCGCTGATGCCAAATACTATGTGAAGAAGTGTGATCGTTGTCAGAAACATGCACCAGTTGTTCGACAGCCTCCTGAGATGTTGACTTCCATCAATTCTCCCATCCCTTTCGCTATATGGGGAATGGATATATTTGGGACTTCCCCCAGCCACTGCACAAAGGAAGTTCCTGATTGTGGCCATTGATTATTTTACTAAGTGGATTGAAGCTAAACCTTTAGCTAAAATCACAACCAAGCAGGTTACACAATTCTTGTGGGAAAATATGGAATTCCCCGTATCATGGTCACTGATAATGAAACACAGTTCAACAATGAAGAGTTCAGGAAGTACTGCGAGGAGAATGAGATCGAGTTATGATTTACCTCCATGGCTCATCCACAAGCCAACGGGAAAGCGAAAGTGGCGAATCACATAATTTTTGATGGGATGAAGAAGAGGATTGAAAAATCCAGGAATAATTGGGTGGATGAAAAACTCCCAATACTTCGGGCTTATCGGACTACTTGTAGAGTCACTACAGGAGCAACACCCTTTATGTTGGCATATGGAGCGGAGGTGGTTGTTCCTGTGGAAATAACGCACTCGTCTCCCAGGATCCAAGCATACAATGCTAAAGAAAATGAGGAAGGGCAAATACTAGCCCTGGACCTAATTGATGAAGTACGATTTGAGGCACATGCCAAGATAGTGGAATATCAGAAAAATGCTTCTTTTTACTACAACTTAAGGGTTAAAGAAAGGTTCTTCAAGCAAGATGACTTGGTTCTGCAGAAGGTGGAAACTTTCGGTGTTGGGCAGAAGGGAAAACTCGCTCCAAATTGGGAAGGGCCATACAAGATCAAAAGTGTTCAAGGAAGAGGATCCTATAAGTTGGAGACTATGGACGGTTCTGAAGTGATCCCAAGAACTTGGTACGCTCAAAACCTGAAGATCTACTACGTATAAGCCCGATTGGCAAGATTATCACTTGTCAAAATGGCAAATAGGTTCAAAAGCACCTTGAAGCTTTGCTTTATTAGGATTTCATGTTTTAGTTTTATAAGACTATTATTTTAAAGTTTTAGCTATACAAAGACTTGTGTAATGGATGAATCCCGAGAATTTATGAAATTAATAAAGTTTTTAATATGTGATATTAAGTTTGGACAACACACAAATTTATGGTAAATGAACTAAGTGCAAGAGTTTGAATGAAAAAGCATAAAGTTCGATAAATAAAAGAGGATGTTATAAATTCTGAACATAAATAACAAAGCCACGCAGGGCCAATGAAAACTCTAAGGAGCAGAGGTGCCATCGTCATCCATGTCGTTATCCCCTCCGCTCTCACTCGACGTCTCAGCAGTGCCAGTCTCAGAAGAAGAAGAGCTAAGATCCGCTAGAGCAGGCCTGGAAGATGACTCTGGAGGGGGAAGAAGCTGATCTTAAGGGACATTATCTGAGACAATTACACGGGTACGAAACCTTTGTAGTAAGGTTTCATCATCGGGGCACACATAGTCCGCCGGGTTAATGTCGGGAAAAGCCTCGTTCACGATCTCGAGGGTTGTGTCCCAGCCAATCCTGAAAAACCCAAGGAACACCGTGTTGTCCCTAACTCTCATGGACTGAGCAAACTCATCCGTATCCAGATAAGCATCAATGATTATGTCCTTCTCGACCTTCAGGGTGACTAGCTCAGCATTAGCCTCCCTTAGCTCCTCCTCTTTACGCTTCATTTTCTTCTCCAACGCAACATACTTTCTCTGTTGCCTCTTGAGGGCGTTATCTGCATTATCTGAGGCTTTCTTCCATGACTCGGCTTGCCTCACAGCCGCTTGGAAATAAGCATTTGACTGAAATAAAGTGATAAACAAAGGGTGTAAGTCAGGAGAATGCTACAAGTATATAAAAAGAGAGAGGAGTTAAAAAGGGGAAGACCCTTACCGAGGCCAGAGATTGGGTACCCATAAACTTTATCCTCTCCAAGTTTGGACCAGCCACAATATCGGTGAAGTCCCTAGAGGTCAAAGAGTTGTAGGACCAATACCATGCATCTTTTGTGGAACCAACCACGGCATCCCCTCGACGGAATCCCCAAAGAGGCTGGAAAACACCAGTAGCTACAGACGCAGGAGCAGCTGGTGTTTCAGTCCCCCCAGAAGAAGCCTCCACTATTGGCTCCATATGCTTATTCAAAAAGCTAGGCTCTAGTGCCTTACCATGGGGATCCAACCCCGCAAGCCGTACAATTTTCATTCTCGCTGTTTCCTCAACAACAGGCAAGTTATCCTCAATAATTTCCTTGGTGGCTGCAAAAACAGGGGAAAAACAAAGATAAGTGGTGCCAATAGCGCATAAAAAAGAATAAAACATGGGAAGGGAAGAAAAAGAAGTACCCTGAGGAGAGACTGAGGAGAGTCCCACTTGAATCAAAGAAAATTCCCCTAACAAAGTCCAGCTGGGAGTCTAGCCATTATCCTTTATAAGCTCATTATATATGATAGTTTCCTCGAGAGATAGGTGGATGGTTTTAGGGTTTCCATTAGTGAGCTTCCCGAAGGAAGATGTAAAGAGTATGCCCCAGTCACCATTCTCCCATCTGAGGCCAACAAAACTATCCCTCCAGTGCTAGTTATTATCTGAGATTGAAGCACTATTGAAGATTTGTGGAGACTTGGGTCTTTATCTAATATAAACCCAACCGGGTTGGGCACTATTATAGGATTGAAAGATTTTCCTAAACACAGCTACAGAAAGAGGAAAACCACTCCTAAGGCACAAAACCATGAAACAAAGGATATTTCTCCAGGCATTTGGGGGAAGTTGGCAAGGATTAATTTGTAAATCAGCTAATAATCTAGGAATAAACTCATGAAAAGGAAACCTTAGCCCAGTGGTAAGGGCATCAACATAAACAAATGTATCAGGCTTCCAATGGCATGTACGATCACAACCTTCAACAGGAACTATCCTAAGGGGTGGGAGAACATTATAAATCGTGTTGAGTTTGTTAATAGCATCTGTCTTACACCATTTATTATAATAATCGAATGAATCTAAGTGAGCGTTAGACGGGTACTCGTCTCCCCTAGTATCAATCATATCTAGCAACGACATATAATATGAGCGAATTTCGATGTCGTGATCTCTCTTAGACGCTAAAGCAATCTTGGCCGCCCTTTCTGAACCCTTGTCTGCCATTAATGGTGGTTGAAGTAGAGCTTGAAGCTGTTGAAGGAGGAGGAAGGTGGCCGGAAAAGGATATTTTCCACCAGAAAACTCTTGGAGGTTGAGGGAGAGGAGGAGGGCTTTTTGAAATGAGAAATGAGAAGTGAGGAAGTAAACTATGGAATCCCACTTCACTCTCCCCCTTTTATAGCCTCATTAGCCGGAGAATGGGCCGGTAAAACTGGAATTTCTACCGGCTACAACCGATTAAAAAGCCCAGCCCAAAGGCTTGGGCCCAAATTCTAGAGTATTCTAGAAGCTTCTTGACAAAAAAAAATATATTATAAATATATATATACATATATGTTATATATAAAGTAAATACCCCAGAAGATTCCAGAACATTCTGGATAAATCATGGATTAAAAAGCCTGTATTAATACGCCCAAGGCTTGGGTCTACTAAGGAAGTCCGGGGAAAAGGGCCAATTGTTATAGGTCCAATACAAAATCCAGGGAAAAGCCCGATTAAAGGTTGGAGCCCAGTTTTCAATTTAAAAATCCTGACCAAAAAATAGGTCAGGATCCTGGTCGAAAGTTCGTGATCGAAATTCCACAGAACCAGAATTTACTAGCCCATAATTCGGTCAGTAAATCAAAAGTCAGTATTTAAATCCTGACTGAATTTCGGTTAGGTTTCTGATCGAAACAATCTGGTCGAAACCATGCACGATCAGAAAATAATGAAGCTTAATTCGGGCAGAAAACTCAAAAGTCAACATAAAATCCTAACTAAATTCAGTGAGTGTTAGTGAGACTGCGTAGCTGTATGAACAGTTACGTGATAACTCAACACGAGAATACCACTAGAACATGATAGGTTAATAATACTACGTCTACACAAGAAATCAGAAGAAATGAAGATAAGGCAAATACAAAGAATCATAAGATTAAAAGAAGGCTTGAAGTCTGTTTATAGATCACTGAAAGAAGTTCATTAATATGATCATGCCTCAGTGAAGAATAAAGATTAAAGACTTTCGATGTTTCAAAAATGATGAAAATTAAGTGTATAAGTGCTACTAGAAGATTTCAGTGTATTGGCACTGATTGAAGATAGAGAGTGTATGAAGTATAGGAATATGAAGAAATGAAGACTAGGGTATAGATAGAGGTTACAGAAGATAGCTGCAGTCTTGAAGTTATACTTACTGACAAGAGTTAATTTATATATTCAAGCATTGGTGAAGAATAGTGAATAAAGTATTCAAGATTGTAGTATCAATGAAGACGTTGTCTAAAGTACCATAAAGGATTCCAGTGAAAGTACAGTTGTTTATTGATCGTCAATGTTCGAAGTAATAAAGTTGTTGCAAGCTTAACAATGTAATCAAGGCTAAAATACGAAGACCTAAATCGGGGTTAGTCATCTGTGAACCTGACCAGTTGCATTAGTCGTCAACAGCTCGTGAAAGGAATCTGGGTATTATTTATAGAAGAATTGTTAAGTTGAGGAACGTAGTTGGATTGAAAGTTTATCTGTTAAAGTTCGAGAAGAGGTGTGCGGGGTTATACAGCTAACCTCCTCGAGGGACTGGATGTAATAACCCCAATTTTTGGAAATTTTTGAAACCCTTATGAATAGTGATTTTGCAGATTATGCTGAATGAGAAAACTTTTCATGCCACACTATGTAGGGGTTCTGTTATTGATCTTCTGGGATATTATTAGTACTCTATGTGGTATATAAGTGTATGTAAAGATCGTCAGAATCCAATTCCGAACACTTTAATTTTTCCCGGAAATCCACTAGATACGGAAAGAATTGAGTATAAGGTAACAGGATAAAAAGGATTTAAATTAAAGGATTATAAGAGAGGATCATAAAAGGAATATAATATATTGAGAAAGGTTAAGGGAACCTAAGTAATAAGATCCCGGGTATGATCCCTCAAACGATAAACGAAAACGAAAGTTAAGCGAACCGTATAACAGATCAGCGATCATTAGGCAAACAATTAGGAAGTTAATCAAAGGGATTAGAGAGGATGATGTCACCCAACCAATGAGAAGAGGACAAAGAGGGGAGGATGACATCATGAGCATGACATAAGCATGACATAAGGGAAGGAGATGTGGTTGAATTAAAACCACACAAAGTTAAGGCTAAAAAGGTAATTAACCAAAACAAAAACAAAACTTCATCCACCAAGCCAAACAAATCATTTCATCAAAACAAAAGAAAATTCCATTTCTCTTCACCAAGGGTTTGCTCTCGGCTTTTCCTAGTTTTTAAAGAGAAAATTTTCAAAATCCAAGATCCAAGCTTCCTAAATTGGTAAGATAATTCCCTAGTATTCCTTATGCATAGTTATGGCTATATTATGAGTTTAAGCCACCAATTCATTCTCTATCTTCTCCAAGAAATCAATGAAGAAGACAATGAATAGTGATTTCAAGGTTTTTAACTTGATTTTTCTTGCTTTTCCTTTAAGATCAAAGCATTCCTAAGACTCCTCAAGGCTTCTTAAGGCTTCCTAGCTACTCACACCACTTCAAGGAAGGTATATCATCTCCAAACCCTAGATTTACTATGTATATTAGGATGATTTTGGTTGTTATGGTATTAGAGTAGCTTAATGATGGTTGGTTTTGATTGGGTTGTGATTGTGGATGGATTTGTGGTTGTTTTGAATTGGTTTAAATTTGGGAAATCGCGTAAACATAGCCATCGTAATGTCTGAATTACTTTATAGGTTACCAAACTCGTCCCGAGCCATTCGTAACCCCTAGTCGCTCAGGCAAGTTTTCTATCCATTATACTGTTGTTGTGATGTATACACTTGTATATGCATTATCTTGTGATAGATGCATGATGGTTAAATTAGCAAATTCTTGCGATATATTGTAGCATGTGATATGGTACATATGCATGCCTGTTTCGTATTCTTGCCATATATATCTGTTGGTTCAGTTGATAATACCTATGCTAGAGAATAGCGGTAATTTGCATATACCCTTAGTATAGGGACCCAAAGGTGAAAACATTTTCTAAAACCGGGAGTCGAGGATCCCGAGTATATTTTATATATATATATATATTTATTTATTTATATATATGTATGGTTATAGTTTTCAAAACTATTAATCGAATAAGGTTTATTCGATAACTTTATATTATTTATTGAATATTACTTGAATATTCATTCGAGGACTTATGACTCCTTTATATTATTTATTGAATATTACTTGAATATTCATTCGAGGACTTATGACTCCTTTATATTATTTATTGAATATTATTTGAATATTTATTCGAGGACTTATGACTCCTTTATATTATTTATTGAATATTATTTGAATATTCATTCGAGGGCTTATGACTCAGTTCATATTATTTGATGAATATTATTTAAATATTCATTTGAGGATGTATGACTCCGTTATTTTATTTAATGAATATTATTTATATATTCATTCGAGGTATTATGACTCCGCTTATTATTTAATAATATTCTTTATTTTATTAAAGAATAATGTGTCGATAATCAAACTTACTTTTGATTATTCAAATAAAGATATTACTTTCGTATAAGTATATCTTTGGTTATTTAAGAGTCATTTCAAGTATAAGTTTTACAACATCTACTTCAATTATTTTTATAAAGATTATTCTTTATGAGAATATTATTTAAATAATAATATTCAGATATTTTTATATATTGGGACTGATTTATTTTATTAAATCTGCATCACTCCAAACATTCTTAAAAAAAATTTCGTGTCTTCAAAATGATTTTTAAAAGTTAGAGCGGATCTCAAAACTCATTTTTATATTTAAGATCCTCCTTTCGAAGGGGATTTAAATACTCGCTCAAAACCTGAGGGATCTGGCTCCGTGGTGTATTTTATATTCGCAACAAGGTTGCTATTCTGGATAAAGCATTTTTGATTACTTACCCAACACTCGGGAAGTAAAATTCTTGGAACAAGTTAATCCATTAACAGGCATCGCCTGGGAAATATTGGTGAGTTTTCCTTTCCAACTAGATACGACTTCTTGGTGGAGCCGTACCAACAAGTTTCTACTTGGGGAAAGGGGGACGAGCTTTACGTTTCAGAGTCATGGATTTCATCTGAACTAGGAGTGGTGTAAGTGGTCGAGTAGCGCCGGCCCAGCCTTATTATATTGGCCCAAATGGCCCGGAAGTTCCGTTAAGGCGGTCCATTCCTTAGGAGTTCAGTGTTCGGTTGACAAGTAAATCCGACAGGTTCTCCTCTACATGTAGAAAATGGTGGGGTTGCACTACTATGACTGATCATCGTAAGTGGTCTTCCTGGCGCGGCAAACTCCCGTAATGAGTTCATCATCCAATTGGATAATTCTGCAACACTACCCGTAGCATTTCGATCGAAGGGCTACGAATGGGTGGTTGCCGAAGCATTGACAGGGTCAAACAGTTTTATTGGTGTATCCATTGAATGAAGTATCTCGTAACTTCATTTCTTTTCAAAATATTTCAAAGATCAAATATATTCAAGTTTTATTTGTGGTCTCATCTATGGGTTGACTTCGTGAATCTTATTATACTTTGAACAGTAGTAGTTCAAGTAGATTTCTAAAAATGGTATAAGTGCAGTGAAGTAATTGGTAACTTCATCTTCCTTTAAAACTTATATCCAGTAAGTAATTACCTTACACATGATAAAGGATTCTAGTAAGTATCCATTTAGATACTTGTATTATTGTTATCACTATATATTATCTTGCGAGCTGTAATGCTCACTCTTGCTTCATTTCTTCATCACACAACAACAGTTAGGAAAGATGGCCAGGCTCCAGCAGACCCAGCGCAAGCGTGTGGGAAGCGCCCCGCACCTTCCCGCTGAGATCGTAGCTGCTATAGCTGTAGAGGTAGATCTACCTTTAGATCAGACATTCTACTTTTGGGAATCAATTATGTATAATTATAACTTGTGGCAGATAATGGCAATTAACTGTAAATTTATCAAGTAATCATTTTGGGTTGTAATAACTTTTAATTGTGGATTCAAGGACTTGTACTTATTTCAATTTCATCTCTGAGACTATGACGTGTGGTGGTGTGTGTTAGTGTGGGGTCACAGCTTGAGGTTGTTTATTTTTAATTAAGTTAAGTGATAATTGTGGAAAGAAAGACCGTGACGACCCGGATCCCTGACCCCGGATCTGGGGGTGTTACAGAAGTGGTATCAGAGCCAAGCGTTATAAACCTCAGAGATGATGTGACGTTAAGATAATAACTAAGATAATAAGAACTCTTGCCAAGTTCATAGTCGGGCTACCTAACGTAGTACTGACAGTTAAAACCCTTATGGGAACCCTTATAAATATCGTGATAGAAGCATAGTTCATTATCATATATGGTAGCGGGACTCCTGAACCCTGAGGTTGAGGAGCAACAGCGCGATGATGTTTTATTACTAATTGGAGATCGGATTGTGGATCCGATAGAGCGTCCTAATGCAGGACCGGATGATGTTCATATTGAGGATGTAGTGGTTGAGGATGTTGTCCTAGATGGGATTGTTGCTGAGGAGGATCTCGTGGAGGATCCTAACAAGAATGAATAAAGGACCATTGAGGAATTGATGACCATGGTTAGGTCGACTACCAGAGGTAGGATTGGCCGGTAACTACCAGAGGTTCGTTCAAGTTTGTAAAGATAGTAGCCCCTTTAACGCGGCTTACTCGTAAGACTGAGAAGTTCGAATGGACAGAGAAATGCGAGAACAACTTTTAAGAACCGAAGCAAAGGTTGGTGACGTTCCCTATGTTGGCGTTGTCGGATGGAAAATGAGATTTTGTGAAGTGTAGTGACGCTTCGCATAAGGAATTAGGGTGCTTCTTATACAGCACAACAAGGTAATCGCGTACGCGTCAAGACAATTAAGGGAATATAAAATTCGATATCCCCACCCATGAGCTTGGGCTCGTGGCAATAGTTTTGCCCTAAAGATTGGAGGCACTACTTGTATGGAGAAAAGTGCGAGATTTACACAAGCCATAAGTGCTCTAGTACATTTTCACGCAGAAAGAGCTCAACATGCGCCAAATGAGGTGGTTAGAGCTAATCAAGAATTATGATTGGGAGATTCTTTATCATTCAGGGAAAGCCAATGTGGTGGATGATGCCCTTAGTAAAAAGGAGAGACTCAAGATAATAATGTCTTTGGGAGAGTTTATAAGAGATTTTGAGAAAATGGAAATAGAAGTGAAGGTAACCGGAGCCGGTACCGAAAAGCTATTTGAGATTGCAATATAGACCGAATTTTTGGAAAACAACATATTATGCCAGAAAAAGTGATGAATGAAGGCAGAGAGTCAATGACTGGAGAAGATGATCCATACCGAGAAAGATGATAAGGGGATAGTGTGGTGTTCTGTAACACCCCCAAATCCGGGATCGGGGATCCGGGTTGTCACGAGTTCCATTTCCCTTAATAACACCCAATCTTAATAATTAATCAACTACTCTGTACTGTGACCCCACAATAAACACACACACCACACGTTATAGTCTGAGAGATGAACATCCAAAAATAATCACAAGTCATTTTATTCCACAATTATCTGCCAATACACCTTAAAAGGTTTTCTGAATAAATTTACATTTTCTTTACCATTATTACAATTCATAAGTATACATAAATCTGGTACATCAAAAGTTGAAGCCTAGTCTATTGGTAGTTCCCACCTTAGCTACCGCGACTTCAATGCCTATAGGAAGCTGCAGAATGTTTCCTATCCGCTCGCGAATTGGGAGCTTGGTCCTGTTCATCTTGTCTATCTGATGTTGTGTGATGAAAGAAGAAAGCAAGGGTGAGCAGCAAGCCCACCAAAATAATATGTATAATAATTTACAATATATGAGCCTTCTCATAGTACTCATGAAAGTCTTGGTCAAAAGAAATGAACCAAGTTTGATATCTTAATGCGATGAAGTCGCAAAATATTCAGTATATATACATATATACTTTTCAAAATCTTGGAAGTCCTCTTCCATGCATAATATACACAGAGTTCCAGTGTATAACTGTATAAAAATATCGTTGCAAGGTGATCTCATATATCTAACCTTGTCTCAACGTTTTTCTGAAAATCTTTGTCATGCATAAGATAATCATTTACTAGATATAAGTTTAAAAGATGAAGTTACAAGATACTCCAATATACTTATATCTTTTCCAAATACTACTTGAACTACCACCGTTCAAGTTATAATTAGTTTCAAAAGTTCATCATGTAGATGAGACTACAAGACTAGATTTGAATAGATTAAATCTTTAAAATATCATCAAAATAAAATGAAGTTACGAGATACTTCATTTGATGTAAACATCATTTTGAAAACTTAACCCTGCCAACACTCAACAATCGCCCAACCGTAGCCTTTCTATCGAAGTGCTCTGGGTAGTGTTGCAGAAATATCCAATTGGATGATGAACTCATTACGGGAGTTTTCCACGCCAGGAAGACCACTTACGATGATCAGTCGTAGTAGTGCAACCCCACCATTTTTTACATGTAGAGGAGAACCTGTCGGATTTACTTGTCAACCGAACACCGAACTCCTAAGGAATGGACCGCCTTAGCGGAACTTCCAGGCCATTTGGGCCAATATAATAAGGCTGGGCCGGTGCACCACTCGACCACTTACGCCACTCCTAGTTCAGATGAAATCCATGACTCTGAAACGTAAAGCTCGTTCCCCCTTTCCCCAAGTAGAAACTTGTTGATACGACTCCACCAAGATGTCGTATCTAGTTGGAAAGGAAAACTAACCGATATTTCCCAGGCGATGCCTGTTAATGGATTAACTTATTCCAAGAATTTTACTTCCCGAGTGTTGGGTAAGTAATCGATTCATTTAACAAAACAGCAACCTTGTTGCGAATATAAAACACACCACAGAGCTGGATCCCTCAGGTTTTGAGCGAGTATTTAAATTCCCTTCGAAAGGAGGATCTTAAATATAAAAATGAGTTTTGGGATCCGCTCTAACTTTTAAAAATCATTTTGAAGACTCGCAAAACATTTTTAAGAATGTTTGGAGTGATGTTGATTTAACAAAATAAATCAGTCCCAATATATTAGAAAATATCTGAATATTATTATTTAAATAATATTTCCATAAAGAATAATCTTTATAAAAATAATTGAAGTAGAAGTTTTGAAACTTATACTTGAAATGAATATTAAATATCCAAAGATATACTTATACGAAAGTACTATCTTTATTTGAATAATCAAAAGTGAGTTTGATTATCGACACCTTATTCTTTAATAAAATAAAGAATATATCTCAGCAAATAATCGGAGTCATAGATCCTCAAATGAATATTCAAATAATATTCAATAAATAAAATAAGCTGAGTCATAAGCCCTCGAATGAATATTCGAAATAATATTCAATAAATAAATAAGCTGAGTCATAAGCCCTCGAATGAATATTCGAAATAATATTCATTAAATAATAAGCTGAGTCATAATACCTCGAATGAATATTATAAATAATATTCATTAAATAAAATAAAGGAGTCATACATCCTCAAATGAATATCCAAGTAATATTCAATAAATAATATAAAGGAGTCATAAGTCCTCGAATGAATATTCAAGATAATATTCATTAATAAAATAAAGTTATCGAATAAACCTTATTTGATCAATAGTTTTGAAAACTATAACCATATATATATAAATATATATATATAAAATCTACTCGGGATCCTCGACTCCCGGTTTTAGAAAATGTTTTCACCTTTGGGTCCCTATACTAAGGGTATATGCAAATTACCGCTATTCTCTAGCATAGGTATTATCAACTGAACCAACAGATATATATGGAAAGAATACGAAACAGGCATGCATATATATACCATATCAGCATGCTTCTATATATCGCAAAATTTGCTAATTAACCAACATGCATCTATCACAAGATAATGCATATACATATATACATCACAACAACAGTATAACGGGTAGAAAACTTGCCTGAGCGACTGGGGGTGATAAAAGGCTCGGGACGAGTCTGGTAACCTATAAACAACAAGTAAGTTAGAATTAAACCAAAGTCACTTGTAAATCTATACTCTAACTACCTTAGACTCTAACGCTCGCTTTGCGCTTACTGATTCTCTTAAGTCACTCGAGTACCCTCGGCTCCACCATTTTTTATAATTTAACCATTACAAGTTTTAAGGCGATTCCTTCGCGAGTGTCTTACCAACTGCCTAACACTCTTACCATAATTGTTTCATACACTAATTAACCCTTTTTGGTCTTTAACCTATGTTTCAAAGTAAGGCGAGGGGAAAAGTTTCGTTCGCAAAACGCCGTTACTTAAAACGGTCGTTTCTCCTAAACCGTACATCGGAATCAAACGAACTACATATCAAAATGAAGCTCGTAACATGAACTATCTAAACATGGCAATGATCATAATATAGTAGGGAGTTCTCGGGTCCAAATGTTATGAACAAAAGCAGTCTAAAGTAAATCGGACATTACGACGGCTATGTTTACGCGATTACGAATGTTTAAACTACTCCAATTAACCACCAACCAACTAATAACCATCAATACAAAAAAATTTCACCTAAACTATACCACATCAGTCCATAATCTCCAAGGTTTTCACTCAAACAACCACAATCAAGACCTATGAACTATAATCAAGCTTCAATTACCAAAATACTTCCAAATCAAACCAAACTACTAATAATCACAATCCATGCTTCTCATTTCACAAAACCAACCATTAAACTTACTAACAAATAAAGTAAAGGCTAGGGTTTGAAGTTTATACCTTCCTTGGGAGGTGTTAAGTTGCTAGGAAGCCTTAGGGAGCCTCCTACAAGCTTGATCTTTCCAAAGAAATCAAGAACACAAAGTTAGGCTTTGAAGTTTCTAAAAGTCCGATTTAAAGAACTGTAAAAATGAGGGTCTTACCATGATTTTTTGGACAAGACTTGTGAACAAGAGTTGTAGGCCATCTCAATACCTTTCCAATGAGCTATAGAACACAATATTTGAGTGAGAAATGAAGGAGATACAGCAGTTTTAGTGTGCTGGTTCTCTTTTGGCCGAGAGCAATGGAAATGGGGGAGGAAATGCTTTTGCTTTCTTGTAGTTGGTGGAATAATGTGGTGGATAATTATGGGTTGTCTTGATATTTTGCTAGGTTAATAATAAACAAATGAGTTAATGGAAGATGATCTCACCATTTGCCATGTGTTGGTGATTTGTGGTGAGATGAGATCATCCCTAGTTAACTATATAATTAACTAGCCATTCCTTCCTAACTATCACTTGGTTTCTTGTTTGATCAACCATCCACTTGCCTTGCCACTTGCAAAGGTATTTACAAGAGTCGTTATTCATTTCTTTGTCCGGTTATCACTTAATCTCGTTGATCGTTTGGTTAAATACCTTAATGGTTTTATTGATAAAATCTTCTTGGTATTTTTAATACCTAAATTAATTCTCATTTATAATCCTTGAATTTAAAATCCTTCATCTTAATATTAATTCCTTAAATCCCTTAATGTCTGGTGGAAATTTCGGGGAAAAATAAAAGTGCTCGTTTTCAAAATCCGACAGCTTTTACATACACTTATTTTCTTTATGGAATACTAATACGATCTTAGAATTTCCATAACAGTACTCCTATATATCGTGGTCTGATAATTTTTCTTAATCAGCATTGTCAGCAAAAGTTACTATTTATCCGGGTTTCAAAAATCTCCAAAAATTAGGATTATTACATGTTCCTACAGAAATTGGGTTCCAAAAGTTCAAGAGCTTAAGGATGAGAACTTAGATGAGAGCCATAGTTTGAGGAATAAGATTTAGGGCAAACCCTGAATGTGATAGTCAGGGAGGTTGCCATCAAGAAAGAAAGAACCCATAACATAATAGAGTGGAAAACAAGGTTTTTAATGTATAAGATAACCCCGATTATGGGAGAAGGTTGAAACATTTCATACTAAGGAAACAGAAAGTCGAGTAAGGAAAGGAGACCCGAGATGGTACTTCCTATACGGCAATTTATGGACCTATCTAGACAGAACTTAGACTATTATCCCCAACCACCACCTTGAGGAAACAATGCGGTAGGAAATTCTTTCAGGACCTTTAAGTCTCTTAGCTCTCAGAGTTCCAAGGAACAGGTTGACCTAGTCGAGGCAAGAGCCTGGCTAAAGGAAATAGAGGAATCATTTGAGATTCTGAATGATTGACGAATCACAAAAGAGTATTTTTGTCACTTACCCTCCTAAGAGAGAGACCACCTACTGGTGAAAGACCAAGGAAGGCACGGAGCAAGAGATTATAATAAACTGATTTAAGTTCAGTCAATTGTTTTTAGGAAAGTACTTCCCAAGGTTATGGAGATAGTGTAAAAGCTTTAGAGACAGAACAAAGGCAGAAGAGTATGATGAATTATGAATCTAAGTGGTAAAAGTTATCAAGATTCGTTCTGAGGACACGAATCCAGAATGACGGGATGTTTGAAATCGATGCTTATGTTGGGTTGGTTCATGAAATAATGATAAGAGAAAGGAAAATAAAAAGAAACTGAAGTGGAAAGGAATATAAAGGCAAGAGAGTTTGAGGAATGATAAGGGAGTTGGGTATGAGGAAACCCTAAAGACTCGTAGTAATAGAAATAGAAAAGTATGTAATCGTCAGGATGAGGGTGATTCACCATGAGTTAAATTGATGGTTGAAGGTATAAGAGATACATATATTTCATCCAAGGATTCGAGGAAACCTTGAGATAATTTGAAGGATAAATAATGAGACGCGGATAGACTGAGGAGACAAGAAAGTAAGAAATTAGGAAAAATTGGATGAAGGAAGTGACCTTCAAGAATGTGAAGTGTAAGACCGGTGGCTTGATACCCAGAAAGGGAGACGCCATGTATGAAAGATATCCCAACATTGAGGTGACTGTTGAGATAAACAACAAAAGTAAATTAGGAATTATTAAGAAGAGGTTCACGTTGAACACGACCAATATCTTCCAGAACATCCTTGTTATCGTTACCAAATTAGGCAAGAAAAGCGGATAACCGTTGTTATCTTTTGGAGGCCATATTGATTGACCTCATTTTGAATACATATGTTATTGGGAAACTAGGCATATACTATCGAGGTGGGAATGATTGAATAAGACACCCTTATCAGGGATATATGACTTGATTTATCCATGGAAGGATGCATGTACCTTTTTAAAGGTGGAATTAAGGATAGAACATCGGTAACTTAAAACGAATCCTAGGGGAATGCATAAAGGTTGGCATTTCACCCTTAATAGGGACATCATGAGTTTTGACAGTATGAATTGGAAAGGATTAAGGTAATAACAACCTTTAAGGATCAGTGGAGAAATTTTTCAGAAGTATGTAGACAATGATTCTGGTATTAATAAATGGTATCTTGATATGCCCTGTATCTAGGGAATTCATGAGGAACGATTCAAGGATAACCTTAGAGGTTTTACAAGGAGAAAGGTAATATTCAAAATTCTCAAGAATAGAAATGTTGATAAAGGAAATATGACGTAATTATAATGATGCCAAGTGGGGCACGTGTTAAACCACGAGAAAGTATGGATCGAACCAGTAATGGTCGAAATTGTTCAGGGCAATTAGGACTTAAGATAAAAGATGTTCTAAGTATGATTGAGAGTCAGTCGTGACAGTGATTAACCTCTAAAGACTGAGGCAATAACTTATGGAAAAATGGTGATATTTTTTTTTACTCATCAGATTTTAAGGAAAACATCTTCACATAAGCTGTGATTGAAATAAGGTAGAAAATTTATTTGGAGGTGGTTAAAATGACATTGACTGTAAGGAAATTTTACTATCAGGAAAGGCCAAAGAGGTGGCCGACACTTTAAAGGTAAGAGAATAATTATAGGCGCTTGTGCCAAAGAAATACAATGATAATGGTTAAAGCCGTGAAGATGGTATTATGGTTTGGAAGATTGACATTCCTTCTGATGACTGTGCAATACCCAACCGTAATAGTAGTTGGTAAAGGTTTAATTTGTGTAATCGCCATGAGCAGGCTATCTATCTCAGAAGGTACTATCTTGAGAATAATCCAGGACCATATTTCAAAAAGGACTAAACGAACCTTGAGTTAAGTCTTCTATTTAAGGCATACGATTAAGAATGGTATTCACCTGCTATCATTGCTTTGATTGAAACTCTTCTGCAATTTTATATGCTTCATGTCATGTATGTATGTCAGGATCAAGAGTGTTCTTCATGAATTACGAATGGTGATTATGTTAACTCCTTAGAAGGATTTGATACGACATGTATGGACTCCGTATGGTTAGATATTAAGACTTCATGGAAAATGAATGACGACAGTAGGTCAGTAGTGGACCATAGTAATGCAGCAATGATTCTGCGAGTAATGAGCTGATTACAACCGTGAGAGTTGTATTGGAATGAATTTTGAGATTGAGTACCACTAATCGGGTCGTGGTGGTGTATAAGTTATCATTGATAGAGTAATTAAGTAGATTATCTACCTATTGAATACTTATTCCTTCTTATCAATAGAGAGTCGTATTACTATACGAGGAAGGTTGCGATGTAAGCATAGAATTCTAGTAACGATGATGTATAAAATGAGATTCCAGATTCGATTTTCGATGTCGAGGGAGTTTCGAAGGTGATTGTGTATAAGCTCGAGCAAGAGCATGGGTCCATAGAATGATGGATGGAATAGTAAATATTTAAGCATGTGAAATGCGATGCTATTATACTTGATGTGGGTTTATATACACATATGTTTCGTTCTCCTATGACAAACCTCTATAGTTCAGAGGTAGGTTCCAAGCCAGATATTTGGTGGCAGTATATTTTTTTTATATATACAATTCTCTTCAATCTATTTTTTTCTCTCATTTTCATTTCATGTAAGTTGAGAAGAACAACCCTTCCAGAAGGGGAGGTATTGCTGAATGACTAGTCTATCTGTGTGATAGAAGCCTAGTAGGATACCACATGTTGTTTAATTGCTTGTCAAGTACTAAAGGTTGGCCACCTTCTGTACTAACTATGCGATATAACAAGTGTTCATGATCATAGTGATCTCTCAATAAATTCTTTTACTTCTATATGAAGGACTAAGCTTTCGAAGATAGAAGCAGCTGAAAAAGGAGTAGTAAACTTGTGGTGGTATTCGGAATGGAAACACATTCGTGATACTAAGGTTGACGAGGTTATTAAAAGGTTATAGAACGCTAACGAGCAAAAGTGTAACCAGCATAGTATTATGTACGGAAGATAGTAACGCTTACGAATTAGAAAAGAATGAGTATTGAGAAGCAAAAGCTATAACGCTAGAAGCTATAATGAGAGTCTGTGCAATAGACTTGAAAGAAATTGGAATGATCACTTAACACGGATTGAGTTTTCTTACGACAATAGATCGTATGTCAGGTATCGAGATGTCGTCTTATGAGATCCTTGAGGGAAGACAATGTCGATCTCCCTTATGTTAGGATGAAGTCGTAGAGCGCAAGATGCTCGGACCCGCAGTAATCCAAAGGACCAGGGATATAATAGATCTAATCAGAGGACGGGTGGTAGTAACCCAAGATGGACATGATAAATATGTTGATTTGACACGAAAGGACAAGGAATAAGAAGTAGGGGACCTAGTGCTGTTATAGGTATTCCCTTGGAAAAGATGGATGGGGTTCGGAAAGAAAGGAAAGCTAGGCCTACGAATTGTTGGACCCTTGGATATAGTAAGACGTATTGGGAAGCTAGCAAACGAGCTAGCCCTATCCCCGAACCTGTAGCAAGTTCATAACGTGTTCCACGTATCAATGTTAAGGAAGTGTAATTCGGATGCCAGATAAATAGGGGCATATGAGCGCATAGACATGCAACCCGACGTAACCTATATGGAGCAACCAGGAAGGGTTATAGAGTGAAAAGGAACAAGTGCTTAGGAGAAGGGTTATCAAACTATTCAGAGTTTGATGGAAGAACCACAATGTGGGAAAATTTACTCGAGAGTTAGAAAGTGCAATGCTAAGAGAATATCCCTATTCATTTTCTATCTGATTCCGGGACGGAATCCTTTTAAGGAGGGGAGACTGTAATAACCCCAATTTTTGGAAATTTTTGAAACCCTTATGAATAGTGATTTTGCAGATTATGCTGAATGAGAAAACTTTTCATGCCACACTATGTAGGGGTTCTGTTATTGATCTTCTGGGATATTATTAGTACTCTATGTGGTATATAAGTGTATGTAAAGATCGTCAGAATCCAATTCCGAACACTTTGATTTTTCCCGGAAATCCACTAGATACGGAAAGAATTGAGTATAAGGTAACAGGATAAAAAGGATTTAAATTAAAGGATTATAAGAGAGGATCATAAAAGGAATATAATATATTGAGAAAGGTTAAGGGAACCTAAGTAATAAGATCCCGGGTATGATCCCTCAAACGATAAACGAAAACGAAAGTTAAGCGAACCGTATAACAGATCAGCGGTCATTAGGCAAACAATTAGGAAGTTAATCAAAGGGATTAGAGAGGATGATGTCACCCAACCAATGAGAAGAGGACAAAGAGGGGAGGATGACATCATGAGCATGACATAAGCATGACATAAGGGAAGGAGATGTGGTTGAATTAAAACCACACAAAGTTAAAGCTGAAAAGGTAATTAACCAAAACAAAAACAAAACTTCATCCACCAAGCCAAACAAATCATTTCATCAAAACAAAAGAAAATTCCATTTCTCTTCACCAAGGGTTTGCTCTCGGCTTTTCCTAGTTTTCAAAGAGAAAATTTTCAAAATCCAAGAATCAAGCTTCCTAAATTGGTAAGATAATTCCCTAGTATTCCTTATGCATAGTTATGGCTATATTATGAGTTTAAGCCACCAATTCATTCTCTATCTTCTCCAAGAAATCAATGAAGAAGACAATGAATAGTGATTTCAAGGTTTTTAACTTGATTTTTCTTGCTTTTCCTTTAAGATCAAAGCATTCCTAAGACTCCTCAAGGCTTCTTAAGGCTTCCTAGCTACTCACACCACTTCAAGGAAGGTATATCATCTCCAAACCCTAGATTTACTATGTATATTAGGATGATTTTGGTTGTTATGGTATTAGAGTAGCTTAATGATGGTTGGTTTTGATTGGGTTGTGATTGTGGATGGATTTGTGGTTGTTTTGAATTGGTTTAAATTTGGGAAATCGCGTAAACATAGCCATCGTAATGTCTGAATTACTTTAGACTGCTTTTGTTCATAACATTAAGACCCGAGAACCCCCTGGTAGATTTTGACCATTGCCATGTTTAGATAGTTCATGTTGCGAGCTTCGTTTTGGTATGTAGTTCGTTTGATTCCGATGTACGGTTTAGGAGAAACGGCCGTTTTTAGTAACGACGTTTCGCGAACGAAACATTACCCCTCGCCTTACTTTGAAACATAGGTTAAAGACCAAAAAGGGTTAATTAATGTATGAAACAATTATGTTAAGTGTGTTAGGCAGTTGGTAAGACACTCGCGAAGGAATCGCCTTAAAACTCGTAATGGTTAAATTATTAAAAATGGTGGAGCCGAGGGTACTCGAGAGACTTTAGAGAATCAGTAAGCGCAAAACGAGCGTTAGAGTCTGAGTTGGTTAGAGTATAGATTTACAAGTGACTTTTGTTTAATTCCTACTTACTTGTTGTTTATAGGTTACCAGACTCGTCCCGAGCCATTCGTAACCCCCAGTCGCTCAGGCAAGTTTTCTATCCGTTATACTGTTGTTGTGATGTATACACTTGTATATGCATTATCTTGTGATAGATGCATGATGATTAAATTAGCAAATTCTTGCGATATATTGTAGCATGTGATATGGTACATATGCATGCCTATTTCGTATTCTTGCCATATATATCTGTTGGTTCAGTTGATAATACCTATGCTAGTGAATAGCGGTAATTTGCATATACCCTTAGTATAGGGACCCAAAGGTGAAAATATTTTCTATATATATATATTATATATATATATATAATATATATATATATATTTATATATATATATATGTATGGTTATATATAAAATCTACTCGAGGATCCCGAGTAGATTTTATATATATATATATATATATATTTATATATATGTATGGTTATAGTTTTCAAAACTATTAATCGAATAAGGTTTATTCGATAACTTTATATTATTTATTGAATATTACTTGAATATTCATTCGAGAACTTATGACTCCTTTATATTATTTATTGAATATTACTTGAATATTCATTCGAGTACTTATGACTCCTTTATATTATTTATTGAATATTATTTGAATATTCATTCGAGGACTTATGACTCCTTTATATTATTTATTGAATATTATTTGAATATTTATTCGAGGACTTATGACTCCTTTATATTATTTATTGAATATTATTTGAATATTCATTCGAGGGCTTATGACTCAGTTCATATTATTTGATGAATATTATTTAAATATTCATTTGAGGATGTATGACTCCGTTATTTTATTTAATGAATATTATTTATAATATTCATTCGAGGTATTATGACTCCGCTTATTATTTAATAATATTCTTTATTTTATTAAAGAATAATGTGTCGATAATCAAACTTACTTTTGATTATTCAAATAAAGATATTACTTTCGTATAAGTATATCTTTGGTTATTTAAGAGTCATTTCAAGTATAAGTTTTACAACATCTACTTCAATTATTTTTATAAAGATTATTCTTTATGAGAATATTATTTAAATAATAATATTCAGATATTTTTATATATTGGGACTGATTTATTTTATTAAATCAGCATCACTCCAAACATTCTTAAAAAAAATTTCGAGTCTTCAAAATGATTTTTAAAAGTTAGAGCGGATCCCAAAACTCATTTTTATATTTAAGATCCTCCTTTCAAAGGGGATTTAAATACTCGCTCAAAACCTGAGGGATCCGGTTATGTGGTGTATTTTATATTCGCAACAAGGTTGCTATTCTGATAAAAGAGTTTTTGATTACTTACCCAACACTCGTGAAGTAAAATTCTTGGAACAAGTTAATCCATTAACATGCATCGCCTGGGAAATATTGGTGAGTTTTCCTTTCCAACTAGATACGACTTCTTGGTGGAGCCGTACCAACAAGTTTCTACTTGGGGAAAGGGGGGACGAGCTTTACGTTTCAGAGTCATGGATTTCATCTGAACTAGGAGTGGCGTAAGTGGTCGAGTAGCGCCGGCCCAGCCTTATTATATTGGCCCAAATGGCCCGGAAGTTCCGCTAAGGCGGTCCATTCCTTAGGAGTTCAGTGTTCGGTTGACAAGTAAATCTGACAGGTTCTCCTCTACATGTAGAAAATGGTGGGGTTGCACTGCTACGACTGATCATCGTAAGTGGTCTTCCTGGCGCGGCAAACTCCCGTAATGAGTTCATCATCCAATTGGATAATTCTGCAACACTACTCGTAGCATTTCGATCGAAGGGCTACGAATGGGTGGTTGCCGAAGCATTGACAGGGTCAAACAGTTTTATTGGTGTATCCATTGAATGAAGTATCTCGTAACTTCATTTCTTTTCAAAATATTTCAAAGATCAAATATATTCAAGTTTTATTTGTGGTCTCATCTATGGGATGACCTCGTGAATCTTATTATACTTTGAACAGTAGTAGTTGAAGTAGATTTCTAAAAATGGTATAAGTGCAGTGAAGTAATTGGTAACTTCATCTTCCTTTAAAACTTATATCCAGTAAGTAATTACCTTACACATGATAAAGGATTCTAGTAAGTATCCATTTAGATACTTGTATTATTGTTATCACTATATATTATCTTGCGAGTTGTAATGCTCACTCTTGCTTCATTTCTTCATCACACAACAATAGTTAGGAAAGATGTCCAGGCTCCAGCAGACCCAGCGCAAGCGCGTGGGAAGCGCCCCGCGCCTTCCCGTTGAGATCGTAGCTACTATAGCTGCAGAGGTAGATCTACCTTTAGATCAGACATTCTACTTTTGGGAATCAATTATGTATAATTATAACTTGTGGCAGATAATGGCAATTAACTGTAAATTTATCAAGTAATCATTTTGGGTTGTAATAACTTTTAATTGTGGATTCAAGGACTTGTACTTATTTCAATTTCATCTCTGAGACTATGACGTGTGGTGGTGTGTGTTAGTGTGGGGTCACAGCTTGAGGTTGTTTGTTTTTAATTAAGTTAAGTGATAATTGTGGAAAGAAAGACCGTGACGACCCGGATCCCTGACCCCGGATCTGGGGGTGTTACACTGGCGACACTCAAAGTTTAGTTATTAGATTAAATAAATTTATTTAATGGACTTTAAATGATTTATTTTATAAACTTTAAATAAGTTTATTTTATAAATCTAAATTAGTTTATTTATATAAGTTATATTTAAGTTTATTTTATAAATTAATTTAGTTACAATTTAAACTTAAATAAAAAAAGGAAGGAAAAAGAAAATAGAAAAAGAAAAGAAAAAGAAAAGAGAAAAAGAAAAAACAAGAAAAAGAAAAAACAAGAAAAAGAAAAAAAAGGAAAATAAAATGGAAATCAAAAGAGAACCTAGCAACCAAATGGTCGAAGGTTGGTAAAAAGAATGTAAAAGAAATGTTAGTCGCATGTTAGGTTAGGAATAAATAAAGAAACCAATCCCTTTGGTCGCCAGTTGGTTTTTCTAGTCACATGTTACCTGTAATTCTTGTTAGTCGCGGGTTGCTAAAATAAGGTCGCAGGTTACAAGCAATATTCCTTGATCTCTGCTCTCTCCTCAACCACACATTATTGATATACAAGTCTACACAGCAGCAGAAGTATTTAAAAATAAGAATTGTTCTGTTCATCTTCTCTCCCAAAAGAGCTGTTGAAATAAGAAGCAAAGATTTTCATAGAAACTCAAGTACTTTGATTATCCGTTTAACTTCTCACCGAAGTAACATAATAATGCCCGGTTTAACTCTTATATATTCATGGGGGCATTATAAACGTTACCCGTTAATTAAATCCTTAGACAAACAAAAGCTAGAACATTGTATAGCATTTAATTTATTGATCTTTGTAGAAGCTAGGAACTTTGTTATTCTTAGATTGTAGCCAGTTAATTTATTACCGGAATGTAGCAACACCCCTCGCGGATTTATATATGAATATATATTTCCCCGAATATCTTGTGTTCCTTGTTTTATATTCTCAAACATTATTCACCTCAAAAACACGAAACCACTAACCGAGCACTAAATTTTATATCCGTAAAAGATTCAAAAATATTTTATAATTTAGTGATTATCGTATTCAACCCCCCTTCTACGATAATTCAGGACCTAACAATTGGTATCAGAGCTGACTGATTGATACATAAATCAGGATCCTTAAATTAATTTATTTTATTATTTTGCATTTATATAAATCTATTTTGTTAATTTGATTTAAAAATTTATTTTCTAAATTTAATTTAAATAAGTACATTTATTAACTTAATTTAAATAAATTTATTTTATAAATTTGATTAAATTATTTTATCATTTAAATTTTAGTAAATAAAAATTATTAATTTAAACCATTTTTGTGCTCTGATTATTAGCGTACAGATTTCTTATTCGGCAGTTCCTTTGGTTCAATAAATAAATGTGGAAGCTATTCTGTGAATTGTGATCTGCCAAAGTTTTGGTCACATAAATTGAACACGAAAAGCAGTACACGCGCGGAAAATGACAAGCAGTACATGCGCGGGTAAATCAACAGGGTTTTGGCAACTTCTGTGCAGCACACGCGGAACTTCAAGTGAGGTTGAGCTTAGTACTGTGTCGCAGGTTATTGTTTTGGTTATTTGAATTTGATAAGCGTCGCAGGTTGTGCTAGAATAAATATATAATCGCAGGTTGCAAATAGGGATTGTCTCGTCGCAGGTTGTGTGTTTAAGTCACAGATTAAAATTGTTAGTCGCCAGTTAATACTTACACAATTCTGAAGCCCCAATTTTTTTTATTTCTGATTTATTTATTTTTTCAAAAAACTTTAAAATTCTTAAATTGAAATTTTTCTTAGATGATAATTTACGTTTTATTTAATTTTTACGAAAATTCGAAATTCTTGAAAATTAGATTTTTCGTAAATATTTATTTTTGATTAATTTATTTTTTAAGAAATTTAAAAATTTTGGAAATTTAAAATTTTCTTAAATATGAATTAAGGGTTTACAAAGTATTGGTAGACTCAAGATTCCTCCGGGCTTTTAAAGTTAATTTTAATATTTCGAAGAAAATGAAGACCATGTGTTATTCAGACGGAAAATTCCCGAACACGGAAATTGAAGATAATGGTTTTCTTATTCCAATGAAAATGATTTCAAGACCTATAGAAGAAAATTGTGTAACTTTCTCAAAGGCTTACTCCATAGGATACCACTGGGTTTTCAGATGCAGGAAAGGAATAAAATTTCTACGGGTACAAGTTTTCTAGAAGGTTTTAAAGACAACTCTATGATTCCAGATTATACAGTCACACAGTGGTTTGTACTAATGCTACATTTATCCGGGAATCAATGCGATCATGTATGCAGGAATTTTGGAGGTCAGAGAGAATAGTGGGGACATACAAACATCTCAGTTACATGCAGTATAGTTGGAACCTCAGGACAGAATGTAAGAGTTACTGATAGTTGGATTAGAGGAAGCTCGAGTAGAAGTACTTAAGGGACTGGACGTCAGGGTAGTGTTTCACATGTCAGGGAAGTTTAGTCACATCATATTCACAAGGAGTACATAAGCTATACCCAAGAATCAATCCTATATATTCTGAAGCAGAGACTTTTAAATAGATTCAGTACAAGAGGTGATTACAAGACTGAGATTGGGACAGAAACAAGATTTGATAGTTACAGCTATGACAAACAATATGTGTCAAGTAACTATCAGGGGTTTTGCTACAACAGAACAAGAAGCTTGATAAACAAGGATGAGTAGGGACTCAATTGAAGAGTTATGACAAAGGTGGAATATTTTCTTAGGGAAGCAGCCAGTCAAAACTTATAGTGCACGGGAAAGAGTTGGGATGGATCAGATGACGAGAAGGAAGATAAAGAATATCTTGCTTTCATAGCAATCTCTAAAGATGGTCCAACCCACATATCTCAGGTTTCAAATTCTTGAACCACTGTAATATTCTGCTCTTAATATTCAATGCGTGATAAGATCTTAGTGTTTAAAAGTTTAACATTCGCACAAGCATGATATCACACATAGATAATGTTGAACTAGTTCACTAGAATATTTTTCTGGTAACTAGGATTAATGTTTAACTTGTGAATGTTACTTTAGATGATCTTAAATATGTGTTTGAATATTTTTTGAACATGATTAATTGCTTTAGTGAGGTATATATATTTCTAGCATATAAGACCTTTGTTTATGCTTACTCTCTGTATCCTATTGCAATGTGATTTATTCAGTTAATCTGAATTGTTTGTTAAAATGTATTAGTTTATAATTGGACTGAGATAACTAGATGAGATTTATCAACAGGATTGGACTAGATAGAATTAGTGATTTATTTTTCAATTCTGTTTGTTCCATATCATGCCTTTCTTGCTTAATTCTTATGTGTAATGTTTCTGAATGAATGCCATGTATTCTTAATACAGTGCTTGCTTATTTCTATGCCATGAATGCATCTATTAGTACCTGAATTAATTATAGAAAAGCATGTTTAGGATTACAATAGGGCAAAGACTGCTAGTCCTCCTTATGTAAGGTTGGAACCATTTTTTCCTAGCATAGAGACAATTTTGTCAAGGGTATTAAAATGGAGAAAATGGTCAGTCAAAAGAATAATTAGCATGATAAGGTTGTAGCTGTTGTTATCTCTGTTTATAGTAAGATCCCTAATCCATCTGGACCCAAACTGATAAGTTGGGTACCAAGAACTGTTAATCCATTTGTGAGTGCATGACATAAAAGGGTTTATTGATTCATATGTATTCTTGGTAATTCATACTCAAGGCATATGATCAAAGAAAGAGCCTCACAAACAAATGTGATCAACAAAAGCTATTCCGTCAATAATTTTTGGAGATGACAGCAAAGGTTTTCATTACGGGACAAAGCTATGCAGAAAAAGAAATGTCATCATGGACTCAACAATTGCTATCACTGATAACAACTAATCATTAGAATCACTGATAACAGTTGAAGCATCTTTCTTGCTGGAGAATCAAGGCACAAATCCTCTTATTAGACAATTATGCATCAAAGGACAAAATGTCAATTCAATGAAGGATTAGTGACTCATTTCAAGCAGGAAGGTTGAGAAGCTTGCTCTTCTTAGAGTAAGGGAAAGATATGCTCGTGGCTATACTGGAATCTCATGAAAGGTGAAGTTAATGGTTTCTACTATAAAGCTTTATCTGACATAAGTTTAGCTATGGCATTAGAAGCTTTCACCTTTGAACATCACCACAAGGAACTCTTTTGTAAAAAGAGATTAGTGAGAGGGCTGCCTTATCTGGAATTCAGAAGGATGATAAACATGAGGCATATCACAAAGAGGAGTCAAAGACAACATCACATCAAAGTGAAGATATACCTTAGTGATGATTGATGGTTACTCTTATTAACAAAAAGTTGTTGTTCGTGTATTCTCAAGATAAGACATCACAGATGGTGATTGATCATATCAGAAGATCAAGCTGGAAGCAATTATAAATGAAATGATCTTGTGATCAGATAATGGGATTGAATTCAAGAAGCAGTTCTGATTAATAGCTGTAATATCAAGAATATTCTAAGACATATTCAGCACTAGAAACTCCGTGTCGGAATAGAGTGGTACAAAGAAAGAACCAGAACTTGATTAAAGCAACATGGACAATGTCAAGCTAATCAAGACTTTCTAAATACCAAAGGGCTAGAGCAGTCAATACAGTTTGCAACAAGTAAGATCAAGCTATGATCGGGATGTATACATGAAGACCACTAATGATTTAATGGCCAACAGAAGCAAACACCGGATAACCTGAAAGTGTTTGGAGAGAATATTCTACAGAAGCAAACAATGAAATGTTTTCAGTTGTTTGAAGATCTTAGCATTTGCTGCTAAGACTTGTAAGGATATTCTTCATGGCTACTCAGTGGAGTCTACAACCTACAGGGCATTTGTGGTTGATCAACAGAGGATGATTGAAAGTCTAAGTGCACAGTTCAACAACTCCATGATCCAAGCTGTTAAAGGGGAAATTAATGGTATTGATGATTCATATCCAAGCAATGGAATGGCAGTGTAATACACAACTTATTATTTCAATGAATCCAGTCAGCAAGGGTAAGGATTTTCAGGAAATCCCAGCAACAGCTTAGGGGGAGCAATAGAAGGATCAACTGATCAGACACAACACCATATTGTAAATCAGAAGACACTAAAGAACATATCCGTTGAGATAAATAGTTTGATGTCAATATTATTCCCAACGTCTAGTTCTTAAGTGATCCATATGGTACAGTAATGATTGGCAGAGCTACTGAGTGTGAATGATTATTTCTCTAGTTTTCTATCCGAAGAAGAAACTAAGAAAGTTACAGAAGCTCTGATATATCCGGATTTATTGGAAGATTGCAAAGCAATATGAACTCAATCAGTCAGCAAACAGATTGTAGGGAAGCTGGTATCCAAACCAAATGACATTATTGTAATTGGTACAAGGATAACCATAAGTCAAACTGGATGACAATGACATTGTCATGAGGAACAAGGCCAAACTGGATGCTAGTTTATTATCTGGAAGCAGTATCTAACAGAAAGCACCAGTGACGAGACTTGAGGATATTATGACATATCAGGCACCTGTTGCACATTCTACCTGGAATTGGACTCTGGTAAATGTGAACAAGTGTACTCCTGGTTGGTGAGTCAAAGGAAGTAGTCAATGCACAACAGTTCAAGGACTTTGCAGTTGCAGATCTATTGGACTTTGTCTATCTCTTCTTCACAAGCTCACTTCAGGATGGTATGAAATAGTATCTAACTCAATAAATCGTCAAGGACATGGTATGACACTCTAACTGAAGTTACATTTATATATGAAGTAGTAGAGTCATCATATTAATAACTCTCTTATCACTAGACACAAATATAATGTTATATATGTACAGTGATATAATGATAATGTTATATGTTGGTCTACTAACAAAGACTTGTGCAAGATTATTTGCTATGTAATTTCAGAGTAGGTATGGAGGAGCATGTTGGAAAAGTTTTAATTCTTTTTGGAATCACTTCAAGCAAGCCAAAATAATATTTCTTTTAGGAGCACAAGTAAACCAAAAGATGATAGCAATACAATTAAGTTTAGGATCTTTTGAAGATGCAAAATTTGGAAGATTCTGAACATGCCAAGACTACTTACCAACGAAAACCACTCAAGCTTGATTAGTGTAACTCAGGTAAAATGACAAGTTGTAGAAGTATGACAAGCACACTCTTTTACTCAAATGCTAATAGACAAAATATAATGTTCTCAAGATGCCAAAGTGAAAGGTTCCAGGTGGATCCTAGAGAATCGAATCTTATAGCTTTTAGCAAGATTATTAGATATCTTAAGGGACTATCAACTTTTGGAGTAAAGTACCCTAAAGATATTGTGCTTGACATGTTTGCCTATATAGATATAGATTACACAGGTTGTAAGTGACAGGAGAATTATATTAGGAAGCTGTCAACTTCATGGAAGAAGATTGATTTCTTGTTATGATAAGAAACAACTTCATATCCAATAACTCAGTGGAACACTTTATGACAAGGCACCTTCACACCAGGTAACATTTAGTTCAAGAGCATGTCTTTTGGTCAAAGAGTCACTTGCAGAAACATTTACTAAATCACTTGATATAGTTAATTTTTCAAGACTGGTTTATAAGTGTGGGATATCATTCATTGCACATTAGTTGGAAATCCCATATGTAAGGAATTCTTAATATAAGTTCACAAGTATTAAATCTTGAATATTTAAAGGACTTGTGAATTTATCAGGTATCCAGTACCTCGTACTTAGTGCTAATATCTTGATTATCATGATTACAATGTTATATACATTTATGGCAGTTAAGTATTATAACATTAAGTTTGAATATTATTTTAATTGATTTAAATTATGATGGTAGGCAATTCCATTCCATATCAGTCTCATAATTTTAAATTATTTTAAAATAATATACAGCATAGTTATTTTTATCTTTTATGAATAATTGTGGCACTTTTAATATTGGTGATATTATTTAGAATTTTTATTCTAAGTAATCAATGTCGATTTCCAAAATCACTAATATTGAAAGTTGAAGTATTTTCTAAGTTATGTGTATAAAACTCTCAATATTTTATATGCTTAGAAAGTATTTCTAAAATTACTAATTATTCAGAGAGTGATTGCCATGTATAAATCATATACCCTTTTGGTGATTATTAAAAGATAATTATAAATATTTAAGTGCTAGTATCTAACTCATAGATATTTAGTATTTATTTATTTGATATTTATTTTGGTGGTTTGGATTATGGAAATTGAAGCAATTCAATAATTTTATTTGCTCCATAATTCAAACTAACTTAAAATAAATAAGCAGCATGATTGATTATAACTAAATCTGTCAATAATTGATATCTAGTATATTGATTGTAACTTATGTGTTATAAGTTTATTATGAGATTTTGGTTTTAGTGAATTTAGAAATGTTTACATCTCAAAAATTCACTGAAATTAGAATCATGATTGTAGCATGATCAATTGTATGCTAATTCTTGACTTATATCAGTTAATGATATTTAGTTAAGAGTTTAACTGTGAACTAATTGTGAAATATTAGTATTTGTGGCATTACTTAGAACTCCTCTAAGTAATCAATGTTTATTCATGATCACTTATACTAATATACAAAGTGTGAAAATCTTTCTTAAAGTACAACTATGGTTATTGTGTTTGATGCTTTATTAGAAGTAACCATATGTTGTCCACTTAGAATATTTTTTATACTTATTTGCAAATTCCTAAACACTTTGATAATAGATCCTATACTTAATAGATCAAAGTATATGGAACTTAGAATTTTTTTCTAAGAATGCAAACAAGACAATGTTGGTTAATGTTGCTTTATTTATCGAACCAGTATTGTTTGAGATATTACAGTTATTAGGAGTTAACAATTGTATAATATATGAAATTGAATGCTAATGTCTATTTAATAGATAGTTGGTATTTAATTCACTGATATCTAATTTTAATATATTTGAATTATGGTGTTAAACAATTCCATGTTAGATCAATTTCATGATTTTAATTATATTAAAGTAGGATGCAACATAAATATTGTTATCTAAAGTACTTGACAATGATATTACAGTCAATGATATATTATTAATATTTTGTTGCAGATAATTGTGTGATTTTAAGTTCTAGTGAATTTATATGCTTTGCTATATCTGAAAAATTCACTATAATTTGAAATTAGCAGCATAGTCATTCTTATTAAGATTATTTATCAATAATCAATATTGTTGGTAATAGTTTTATAAAGCTAGATTATGGAGCTTTTGACATGAATGAGAATTGCTTAGACTTTACCCTAAGTGATCAATGTTTTTATAGAAACTCATTCATATTGAAAGATAAAATTCTTTCTACAGTGGTGATTACTTATTTTATTAAAATCTTTCTGAAATCACTATTGTACATCATTTCTCTCAAAAGATTAAATGTATAATTTTCATTCATTATAGGTCTTAAGTGCATTTTATCTCTGTATTACCATATGTTCTGTGATACAGGTTCAGCCTCCAATGGACTTCTTTCATTTCATAATCATGAGGTTGAAAACTCACAACTTCTATCCCAGACTGTAAAGACAAACAAAGAAACGGAACCAACCAACACTCGCTTACCACTAAAATAAAATATGAATGAGCGTGAGGGAGAAAGTGCCTTAGTGCATCATATAAGGAAGGTTCTGAAGTCAACCCAGCAGCTCTGTCTCCTACAAAGTTGAGATATATTAAAAATGATGCAACTGCTAGCCCCCATACATCTTCTCAAAAAGATGTAATAGCTGAAAAGACACAAAAGCAGTTACTAGATTCATCCTCTCAATAGGGTGTGTCTATCGAAATTTTCCTGTCGTCCAGGGTATCCGATGTAGTGTCACCACCTCAAACATAAACAATCCTTGATGCACAAGGATAGGTTACACACACAAAGGAAGAGTTGACAGAAACAAGAGTTTCGACCATTTTATGGTCAAATTCAATTGTTCAAGGTTCTTTAATGGATCAATTGTCTTTACATGTGTTAGGAGAGGATACTGATCCAATAGCCATATGTCAGTAGTCAGTGTCTACCTCCCCAGGCTTAAATCCACTGGTTGCATCTACGGATAGTAGATCTGATATAGGTGTAGATCGACAATTTATTGACAATGATTTAGATATTACCTGATAAGTCACAAGAAAATGTCTTCATAGACATTAAAGGGAACTTTGATCTTTATGCTAAATTATTTGGTTATTGTTTACATTCCCAGAGTTCAAATTTGGAACCCTCAAAGTGAAACTAGAAACTTATAGATTATGACTCATATTCATCTGACGAGTCTAACGAGGATGGGGATTTGCGAACTCCCATTGCACCACCTTTGACATTCTTAAGGATGGCTAAGGTGATTTTCCTTGCAGGTACAGCTGGATTTTGGAGCTATGAGAGGAGTGATACACTTGTGAGAATGAGTGTAAACACGAGTGGAGAGAAGAGTGAAACACTTGTGAGGTACACGAAACAGAATTACACACTCACTGTGAGGAAGAAAGAGTAACACCATATCCCATTCCCTATCCCTAAACATGGTTCTTGATACTTCGGTCTCGAATCTATTTATGATTGGAACCTAACTCTTAGGGACCTAACATTTACAGATTGGATTAGAATACTTAGGGACCTAACAAGTTCGGGATATAACAATTGGTAATAATTGGTAATCTCACATTTGGGAGGTATTAGGAGTTGGGAAGATTGGTGAACATGATGATCAACGATGAAGTCATTCTTGAAGCATTTAAAGGGACATGGTTGATCAGACTATGACTTGTTATTTCTTTCCCAACCAAGTAAAATATGAGAACTCCTTCAGACAAAAACATACATTCCTTCTCTAAGGGGGAGATAAAAGCTTATAAAATAGTTTGGAGGATTCCTCAAATAAGGGGGAGAAATAGCACGAAGGTGGAAAAAGGTAAAGCATACAACCACAACACCATTGTTGTTTGTAACTACAGATCCTATTGTACGGTAGAGGTGGTAAACACGAAGGTGAATTCCTAGTAATCAGAATAAGTGATTTGGTTCATCACTATTCTTCATAAGGGGATAAGCTGTTTTCCAAAAGGGGAGTACCATTAGTTGTGGATCCTATTATACGGGATAGGTGGTAAACAAAGGTGATCTCCTTTGAGCAGTTGAATCTCATAGGGGGAGAAGCAAGAGAGATATGCGCTTCTCAACAGGAAATGTTATTATACAAAAGAAGCTGCTGATGATTACTTCAAGACTGAGAACTGTTATCTGGCAGAGATTTGAAGAACCAAGCAAATGAAGAGAAAACTACTTGAAGATCAGTTCAGTGTTAGAGGAACAAGCATCATTCATTTCAGTTAGTCAAGAAATCTAAAAATGCAGTATTTGATCCAGAAAACCAGTAGCATTATTTACAAGTCCTGGTACTTTACTTTTTCAAGTTGTTAGTTGAGTTATCCTCTCTATTTAATTTGTTTGTTAGGTTTAACAATCAAATAGAGGGAGATTGTTGGTGAGACTGCGTAGCTGTATGAACAGTTACGTGATAACTTAACACGAGAACAACACTAGAACATGACAGGTTAATAATAATAAGTCTACACAGGAAATCAGAAGAAATGAAGATAAAGAAAATACAAAGAATCGGAAGATTAGAATAAGGCTTGAAGTCTGTTTACAGATTACTGAAAGAAGTCCATTAATATGATCATGCCTCAGTGAAAAGTAAAGATTAAAGACTTTCGAGGTTTCAGAAATAATGAAGATTCAGTGTATAAGTGCTACCAGAAGATTTCAGTATATTGGCATTGATTGAAGATAGACAGTGTATGAAGCATAGGAATCTGAAGAATTAAAGACAGAGTATAGACAGAGGTTAAAGAAGATAGTTGCAGTCTTGAAGTTATACTCACTGACAAGAGTTCATTTATATGTTCAAGCGTCGGTGAAGAACAGTGAATGAAGTATTCAAGATTGTAGTATCAATGAAGACGTTGTCTAAAGTACTAGAAAGGATTCCAGTGAAAGTACAGTTGTTTATTGATCGCCAGTGTTCGAAGCAATAAAGTTGTTGCAAGCTTAACAATGTAATCAAGGCTAAAATACGAAGAAATGAATCGGTGTTAGTCGTCTGTGAACCAGACCAGTTGCCCGAGGCATCAACAGCTCGTGAAAGGAATCTGTTTATTATTTATAGAAGAATTGTTAAGTTGAGTAAAGTACTTGGATTGAAAGTTTATCTGTTAAAGTACGAGAGGAGGTGTGCAGGGTTATACAGCTAAACTGCTAGAGGGACTGGCGAAGCTCAAAGTATAATTGTTAAATTAAATAAATTTATTTAATGGACTTTAATATAATTTATTTAATAAACTTAAAATGATTTATTTTATAAACTTTAAATAAGTTCATTTTATAAATCTAAATTAGTTTATTTATATAAGTTATATTTAAGTTTATTTTATAAATTAATTTTGTTATAATTTAAACTTGAATAAAAAAGAAAAGAAAAAAGGCAGGAAAAAGAAAATAGAAAAAGAAAAGAAAAGAAAAAGAAAAGAGAAAAAGAAAATCAAAAAGAAAAAAAAAAGAGAAAAAGAAAAAACAAGAAAAAGAAAACAAAAAAAGGAAAGGAAAATAAAATGAAAATCAAAAGAGAACCTGGCAACCAAATGGTCGAAGGTTGGTAAAAGAATGTAAAAGAAATGTTAGTCGCAGGTTAGGTTAGATATAAATAAAGAAACCAATCCCTCCAATCGCTAGTTGGTTTTTCTAGTCGCATGTTACCTGTAATTCTTTTTAGTCGCAGGTTGCTAAAATAAGGTCGCAGGTTACAAGAAATATTCCCTGATCTCTGCTCTCTCCTCAGCCACAGATTATTCATATACAAGTCTACACAACAACAGAAGTATTCAGAAATAATAATTGTTCTGTTCATCTTCTCTCCCAAAAGAACTGGTGAAATAAGAAGCAAAGATTTTCAGAGAAGTTCAAGCACTTTGATTATCCGTTTAACTTCTCACTGGAGTAACGTTATAATTTCTGGTTTAACTCTTGTATATTCATAGGGCCATTATAAATGTTACCCAGTAATTAAATCCTTGGACAAACAAAACCTAGAACATTATATAGGATTTAATTTGTTGATCTTTGTAGAAGATAGGAACTTTGTTGTTCTTAAATTATAGCCGGTTAATTTATTTACCGGAGTGTAGCAACATCCCTCACGGATTTATATATGAATATATATATTTCCCCGAATATCTTGTGTTCCTCGTTTTATATTCCCAAACACTATTCACCACAAGAACACGAAATCACTAACCGGGCACTAAATTTTATATCCGCAAAAGATTCGAAAGAATTTTTTAATTTAGGAATTATTGTATTCAACCCCCGTTCTACGATAATTTGGGACCTAACAGTCAGGATTCCCGGTCGAATACTTTAGGTCAAAAATAGTCACGACTAGAACCATTTTGGGCCTTAATTCGGTCAGAAGTTAGAGGTCATGACCAAGTTTCGGTCAGGATCCTGACCGAAAGAAGCTTCGACCAGATGCAACGGGACCGTAATTTGACCTGGATCCTGAACGAAATTATGTATTAAAAAAAAGGAAGAAAGAAAAGAAATTTAAGGGAATTTTCAGGACAATAGTAAATTATGAAACAATTTCCTAAAAAATTCAATGAAGCTTCAGAAAAATTGGAAAATTCCTAGAAAATTCCTGAAAATTATGAATATTTTCCAGAAATTAGGGAAAATTCCTGTAAATTAGGGAAAATTCCTAGAAAAATTCCTGAAAATTATGAATATTTTCTGGAAATTTAAGGAAAAATTCCAGAAATTTGGGAAAATCCTAGAAATTAAGGGAAAGTTTCTGTAAATTAAGGAAAAATTCCTGTAAATTAAGGAGAAATAATAGAAAATTCCTAAAAAATAGGAATAATGTAAGGAAAGTAATAGGGAGGTTCCAAAACTACCCTGAACCCATGTACAAGGCAAATCATTATAAATGTGTAGGTCGCTCCACACTTTAAGCAAAAAATGATACCCTATAAGGGAACAAATGAACTTAACTTCTGCGAATTTTTTTACGATTTCCCCAGAAGTTGGGGGCAAATGATAGGGAGTAAAATAAACTCTGATTGCGTAATTAATATCGCATTAATTATACCCGAATTGGGCTGACAATAAAGCACATAAGAAAGGGCCCAAAACCCTAAATATTAATTAATTTTGTAATTAATTAATACAGGATAAATCAGCTGATAAGTAAAGTCCAAATAAGGACATAATTCCTTGGAGTCTGGCCTCCAAGAAATCTCATAGGATAAGGAATCAGTTTCCTACTTCCTAGGACTCCAAAGTTCACTCTAATTCTGAGACTTGTCCACCAAGTCTCCTAACACTAACCTAATTCATAGGCATCTCATGCCTATATAAGGGGTCCACCCCACAAATCAGAATTACATTTTTGACTTGATCATTGGTGAACGTAGGCATCTTCTTAAGGCAGATTGAGCCACGAAACACAAGAGCAGTCAAATCGAGCCTTGAAACTCACGAACCCTAGCATTAAATATACCCTAAGTTTTTATCCATAATAAAAAATAATAATCAATAATCAATAATAATAATATACAATAATAATGTGAGAAAATCGATAACCAACTAATGTTTTTTATGGGTGGTGACCTATTATATTTTAACAGGAAAAAGAAGGGCGTCCCAAATTGCTGAATCCGGGATGGAGGTGATGAAAATGCGAGCAAACATGATACGACACACCAATTACCGACTAGGGCACATTATCTTGCATCTAACATCATTACAAAAAAATAAAATTACGTGAAAGTGGATGTTAAAGCTGTTGGATTATAATCGCAGCGGGGGCATGGTAAAACACTTTTACACATATAAAATCCAAATAAAAGCATATAAATCGTGGTAAAAACGTAGGGATCGATTACTAACCTTTAATATGCGATCCAAAAGTAACGTTCGGAGATCCTTAGAAGCTGCTCCTCAAACGTGAAGTACTCCACCGGTATCCACCAAGAAAATGACGTTAAGGAGGAGGAGGAAGTGGAGAGAATTTGGTTTTCTAAAACTTTTGAGTTTTTGGGTTCGAATCAAAATAGGGTTTATAATAGTATATTTATAGGCAAAATTTTCAGCTGAAATTTTCCATAAATATTATTATTATCCCATTTTTTATTCTCATTAATAATTAAAACACCTTTGAATTATTAATCCTTTTTCTAAACACTTTAGAAATAATTCTCTCTCTTGATTTAATTTCCAAAAATTAAATCCTTTAATTAATAATACTAAGAACTTTTCTTAAATAATTTATAATCAATTAAATCTCATTTAATTAATTATTAAATTTGCCAATTAATTATTTATTTCATAAATAAATAATTATTAGCCATTATTAATTAATTCTTCCACCATTAAATCATTCTCTTTTTATGGTGTGACCCTGTAGGTTCAATATTAAGCCGGTAGTAGAAATAAATAATAATAAAACTATTTTATCATTATTTATATAAATTCTCTAATTTATTAAATATGATTAATAAATTAATCACATTTATTCTACATCGTGAGGGATACTTCTCAGCATATCGCGACTATCCGGATAATATGAATTCACTGCTTAAAATACCAAGAACCTATTCAGTGAATAGTTACCGTAAAATAAACTCCTTCTACCCTACAATGTCCCGATTAAATACAAGGCATGGATCTCGTGTCAAGCCTATCTAATTCAATCACTTGCTTACCATTTACTATGCTTAGTTCTATGCAAATTAGAAACTCCTTTCTAATTTCATTTACTCTGGCCAGAGATTCCTGAACTAGCATAAGTGGATCAGCCTTGAACATTCGCTTCCTTCACTGGAAGGGGTAGATCCTTTATTGATCATACACTATCTTCGTGTACAAATTCCTATACCCAGTAGAGTTCTAATAATTGTCCCTGGAGACTAAGAACTAAACCAAAGCATAGTTCAGTGTACACAAGATGACTATGATGACCTCAAGTCTAAGGATACTTGTACAACTATCACTATGTGAACAACTGCTGACACGTGAGTGAACTCCATCAGTTGTTCAGCTGTGCGAGTCATGTTCAGTGAACTTATTCTATAATAAACACCTACATACTAGCTATAGTGTCACCACACAAATGTCTATGAGAACAGACATCCTTCATAATGAAGCAAGTATAGTATGTACCGATCTCTGCGGATTATTAATTACCAGTTAGTAATCCTACGACCAGGAACTATTTAAGTTTAGAGTTATCATCTTTTAGGTCTCACTATTATGATCTCATCATAATCCATAAAAAGCTTTACTCTAAACTATGGTATATCTTATTTAAACACTTAAATAGATAGAGCCCGTAATAAAAATAAAACAAGTCTTTTATTAATATCAATGAAATCAAAACAGATTATACAGGAAGTTATTCCTAAATCCTAATACATGATTGGACTTAGGACTATTCCATTCAATCTCCCACTTGTACTAAAGCCAATCACTCTGGTATCTAATACCCATCTTGTCTTTATGACGATCAAAGTGACTTTCATAAAGTAGCTTTGTGAGTGGGTCTGCTATGTTATTATGTGTGTCAACTCTATTTCAATACAATAATAGAAATGTTACCGCGCTCCCACTCACCCTTTTGTAGATGCATGGTTCATCTATGTTTTTTGATAAAATCAAACTCTTTGATTGTCTCATCAAAATGAATGTTCCATCTACGAGAAGCTTGCTTTAAACCACATATGGTTAGCAGTAGCTTACACACTAGGTTTTCATTTCCCTTGGAAAGAAAACCATCTGGCTATATGCCAGATCTCATAGTCGTAGTAAGCAGCAATCGCAAGCAAAATCCGAACTGATTTTAATAGGGCTACATGTAAAAAGTTTCATCAAAGTCAAACCATTGCCTTTGTTTGAATCCTTTTGCCACAATCCTGGCCTTATAGGTCTCCACCTGGCCATCTGCTCTAATCATTCTTTCGTATACCGTATACATAGATTCCATTCCGGATTTCATGGCACTATGCCATTTCTTTGAGTCAACACTACTCATAGCCTCATTATAGGTCACAGAGTCGTCATCATCAATGATCGACAACTCATTGTCATTCTCAATGACAAGGCCATATTACCTCCCAGGTTGGCGAGACACTCTCCCTGATCTATGAATGGGCTGTTCCACAAAAGGTTGTTCAGGCAGAACAAGTGTTTCCACTCGATCTGTAGTAGTTTGTGCTTCTTGAACTTCATCAAGTTCAATTTTGCTCCCACTGTTTCCTTCAAGGATAAACTCCTTTTCCAAGAAGGTAGCATGTCTGGAGACAAACACCCGATGATCGGTGCAAAAGTAATACCCTAAAGTCTCTTTAGGATGACCACAAAACTACATTTTACGGATCGATATTCCAGCTTATCTGGGTCAACTTTCGTGACATAAGCTGGACATCCCCAAATCTTAACGTGTTTAAGACTCGGTTTCCTTTCTTTCCATATCTCATACGGAGTTTGAGGAACAGATTTGGAAGGCACCTTATTCAGTAAATATGCTGAGGTTTCCAATGTATAACCCCATAGGAATACTGGAAGATTCTCATAGCTCATCATGGACCGAACTATATCTAACAAAGTTCGATTTCTCCTTTCAGATACCAATCTGGAGGAGTCCACTGGGAGACTATACCATTTACTTTGAGATAATCTAGAAACACTCCATTAAAGTATTCACCACCTCGATCTAATCGAAGAATTATAATACTATGTTTGGTTTGTTTCTCCACTTCATACTTATACTCTTTGAACTTTTCAAAGGCTTCAGACTTGTGTTTCATCAAACACATATCCGAATCTAGATCTATCATCTATAAAAGTAATGAAGTATGAAAATCCACCCATGGCTTGCTTAGACATTGGTCCACATACATCTGTGTGTACCATTCCTAGCAAATTTGCAGCCCTCTCTCCATGTCTACTAAATGGAGACTGCAGTGCCACAATGAAGTGAGATTTTCATCATCCCTTTTCTTTTATTAGTTTGTTCAATCTAAAGTAAATTATGTCACATATATACAGACCATTATTTAAAGCACCACATCCATAAAGAATATTATCTCTAAGAATAGAACATTCATTATTCTCAATAATAAATGAAAATCCAGCCAAGTCTAACATGGGAATAATATTCCTCACAATCTAGGGAACAAAATAACAATTATTTAAAATAATAGTCTTGCCCATAGGCATATGTAAATGAAATGATTCTACATCTTCAGCAGCAACTCTTGCTCCATTTCCATCAGTAGAATCACCTCCTCTTCCTCAAGAGTCCTACTTCTCCTTGGTCCCTGCAACAAATTGCAGATATGAGAACCACAGGAGGTATCTAATACCCAAGTAGAAATTTGATTTAATGACATATTCACTTCTATCATGAACATACCTAAATCAGAAGCGGTAGTCTCACTACCCTTCTTCTTCTTCAATTCTGCAAGGTAAACCTTGCAGTTCCTCTTCCAGTGCCCCACCTTATTACAGTGAAAGCAAACAACTTTGCTCTTGGGGTCTTCAGCTTTTGGTGGAACCGGCTTTTCTTCACCTACTTTCTTCTTCTTGGAAGAGTTCCTCTTCCTTTTCTTAGGATTGGAACCTTCACCAATTAGAAGAATAGAACTCTTCTTAGGGGGAAAATTCGATTCCGCAGTCTTCAACATATTGTGGAGTTCAGGCAGGCTGACATCCAACTTATTCATGTGAAAGTTCACAACAAACTGCGAGAACGAACTCGGAAGCGATTGCAAGACCAAGTCTTGGCTCAGCTCCCCATCCATGACAAAACCAAGTTGTCCAAGACGTTCAATCAAATTGATCATCTTAAGTACATGGTCATTCACAGATGATCCCTCAGACATCCTACAACCAAACAGCTCCTTCGATATCTCATATCGAGCTGTGCTCCCCGCCACATCATACAACTCTTGTAGATGCATTAGGATAGTGTGAGCATCCATATGCTCATGTTGCTTCTGTGGCTCAATGTTCATGGAAGCTAGCATGATGCATTGAGCAACATTTGCATCATCTATCCACTTACGATACACAACATGTTCATCATTATGTGCATCACTAGCAGGTTCAGAAGGCTTAGGTGAGTCAATCACGTATTCCAACTTCTCAATCCTGAGAACAATTCTCAAGTTTCGAAGCCAGTCAGCATAATTAGGACCAGTCAATTTGTGAGCATCCAGTATGCTCCTGAGTGATAGTGCAGAAGACATAACGTACAAAGTAAATCTGTAAATGATAAACACATAACAACACTTAGCAAATATTCGATTTCATTTTAAAATACTATATGAATCGGGTCTTTATTCATAAGTGGCTCCCACTAGTTTACCTAATTTATTCAACCCCCTACGTGAAAAATTAAGCATTCATAATGCTAGTGGGAATAGGGATCCTACATTCCATTACACAACCCCGGCTGTAGCACGAACCGCCATGTAATGTTCATTAGGAAGACAACTCTTGTCAATTACATCTTATGTTATTCCCTAATCAAACTTTAGCCTCTTGAATAATTGAGTCTCGGCTGTGGCACGACAAACTCAATATTCTAAGTCAAGTCTAACCCAACATTCCGTACAGTTGAATCAGTCCCCAAAGGCCCACGGCTGTGGCACGTACCGACCTTTAGATTCTTATTCAATGTACACATCTCTATGTAATAGACAAGTATTTCTTATTTCGAAATCAAAGTTCTCGGCTGTAGCACGAACCGACAATGATTCAAAAATAAGAACTACTTTCTATCATGTTGGAAGGTTATGACCGACACAAGCCCGTTGTATCATTGGCCAATTACTACTTGATATTATTTAATCATATCATTTTAGAGGGATTATATTACGTTAAAATCATAATCATATTATAAAGAGATTCTTCCTTTTAAATTAAATATTTCAAATCAATAATCAATAATCAGATGATTCCCAGATCGGGTGGAGCATTGTCAAGAGACGTCACTTAATAACCCTTTCTTACAGATAGAAATCTGTTGTTGACAGAATCATCCTTTCTCTCATATCGAAAATTCATATTCAATTACGTGTTTCACAAACACAAGAATCTCATGATTGTATTCATAATATTGTTATTAAGGTTATGAAACAATTTCACTATACTAGGTTATCTAACAAACGCCTTATTTTCATTTAAGTTCACCTAAATCTATCATCGCATGATAAACTAAGCATATATCACATATATAAACATGAATAAACATCAAGGTAGGCATGTTACATCATCTAGCATATTAGTCTAAGCATTATACATCTCTATGTATCACATGAAGCATTTAAAAGCAATTAAAACAGTCAAAAACAGCTTTAAAACACTTCATGGAAATATAAACAGTTCAAAAATTTTATATAAACTAAAATTTATCACTCCATTAGATCCGTCTCGGAAAAAAGAATCCAACGGTATATTGTACGCCCAAAACGGAGTTACGAAACTCCCAGAAAATCAAATTTAATGTGGACAGTCGGGCTGTAACGCATTACAGGAACGCGTTACAAGCCCTGTAATGCATTCCGGTGATGCGTTACAACCCTTTTAACCAATTAAAAGGTGTAACGCATTCCGTGAATGCGCCACAGGGTGTAACGCAATCCCGGAATGCGCGACACCCCTTTTTTTTTCTTTTACAGCAACCGCCGCTTTCCTCCTCAGTTGTTGTGTCGCCGTACTGTGCTCTGTCTTCCTCCTTTTCCGTGCAGCAGTACAACACAGACAATACAACAGCAGATATACACACACATATATATATATATATATACAACAGAATATACATATATATACTTATTTAATTACAAATTTTAATTGCAACAACTTCAAAAATTCATAATAAAAAATCTATACATCATAAAATTATGAAAAAAATACCCAGACGATCTACAACACTTGTAGAACCCAGAACCCAGATCAACATTTAAAATTATTCTGAGAAACGATTTCTCATCAGACAAAATTAATCCATGATATAAATTATAAAAATCATAATTAATTCATACAAGCACATAAAATTCTGAAATTTTTACCACAGATCTATATGCATACAACCTAAGCTCTGATACCATTGTTGGATTTTAATCGCAGCGGGGGCATGGTAAAATACTTTTACACATATAAAATCCAAATAAAAGCATATAAATCGTGGTAAAAACATAGGGATCGATTACTAACCTTTAATATGCGATCCAAAAGCAACGTTCAGAGATCCTTAGCAGCTGCTCCTCAAACGTGAAGCACTCCACCGGTATCCACCAAGAAAACGACGTTAAGGAGGAGGAGGAGGTGGAGAGAATTTGGTTTTCTAAAACTTTTGGGTTTTTGGGTTCGAATCAAAATAGGGTTTATAATAGTATATTTATAGGCAAAATTTTCAGCTGAAATTTTCCATAAATATTATTATTATTATCCCATTTATTATTCTCATTAATAATTAAAACACCTTTTAATTATTAATCCTTTTTCTAAACACTTTAGAAATAATTCTCTCTCTTGATTTAATTTCCAAAAATTAAATCCTTTAATTAATAATATTAAGAACTTTTCTTAATTAATTTATAATCAATTAAATCTCATTTAATTAATTATTAAATTTGCCAATTAATTATTTATTTCATAAATAAATAATTATTAGCCATTATTAATTAATTCCTCCACCATTAAATCATTCTCTTTTTATGGTGTGACCCTGTAGGTTCAATATTAAGCCGGTAGTAGAAATAAATAATAATAAAACTATTTTATCATTATTTATATAAATTCTCTAATTTATTAAATATGATTAATAAATTAATCACATTTATTCTACATCGTGAGGGATACTTCTCAGCATATCGCGACTATCCGGATAATATGAATTCACTGCTTAAAATACCAAGAACCTATTCAGTGAATAGTTACCGTACAATAAACTCCTTCTACCCTACAATGTCCTGATTAAATACAAGGCATGGATCTCGTGTCAAGCCTATCTAATTCAATCACTTGCTTACCATTTACTATGCTTAGTTCTATGCAAATTAGAAACTCCTTTCTAATTTCATTTACTCTGGCCAGAGATTCCTGAACTAGGATAAGTGGATCAGCCTTGAACATTCGCTTCCTTCACTGGAAGGGGTAGATCCTTTATTGATCATACACTATCTTCGTGTACAAATTCTTATACCCAGTAGAGCCCTAATAATTGTCCCTGGAGGCTAAGAACTAAACCAAAGCATAGTTCAGTGTACACAAGATGACTATGATGACCTCAAGTCTAAGGATACTTGTACAACTATCACTATGTGAACAACTGCTAACACGTGAGTGAACTCCATTCAGTTGTTCAGCTGTGCGAGTCATGTTCAGTGAACTTATTCTATAATAAGCACCTACATGCTAGCTATAGTGTCACCACACAAATGTCTATGAGAACATACATCCTTCATAATGAAACAAGCATAGTATGTACTAATCTCTGCGGATTATTAATTACCAGTTAGTAATCCTACGACCAGGAACTATTTAAGTTTAGAGTTATCATCTTTTAGGTCTCACTATTATGATCTCATCATAATCCATAAAATGTTTTACTCTAAACTATGGTACATCTTATTTAAACACTTAAATAGATAGAGCCCGTAATAAAAACAAAACAAGTCTTTTATTAATATCAATGAAATCAAAACAGATTACACAGGAAGTTATTCCTAAATCCTAATACATGATTGGACTTAGGACATATTCCTTTCAAAAGCATAACAAAGAAACTAATGCAGAAAAAAATTAATGTACGGTAAGCAACAATACTTGAGAAAACGGATTGTACAATAATTGCTATGACGATAAATTAAAGTAAGAATATACTTGAATGAAATAAGTTAATTCAGATCTCAATTAACACCATTAATTCTCTATATTCAATATCAAGACGTTGAGAACTCTAAGATGCGTATTTGTTAATATTAAACGAAAAAAGGAAATAGTTACTAACGTCAAGAATAAAAATTTAGTAAGACTTAAATTAAATTAAGAATTATAAATCAAAATTATAGGTGAACAAATTAATATATTTTACATTAGTTCAAACAACCACAAACATTTTTATAGTAACCTTCATGGATCACCCTCACAAGTAGTGAGTAATACCATTTCATATGTTGTTTTATCTTAATGTCAAATATTGAAGAAAATATCATGCACTAAAGACATCAAATCCCTAAAACTACTCTTCATATACACAAACAAATATATCATCCATCCAGTGAACAACTATTCGAATATACAGTTAACAACTAGAGCAAAAATATTATCAATTCGAATATTTTAGAGAATAAATGTACATTGCACAGGTTATAAAGTTAGCTTAAACATATTATATACCATACAATAATAATTATTTACATGGTTAACTTTATATTAAACAATGTTTATACCAACAATTCACATCACCACTCATTTAGAACCAATGTTAAAGACAAAAAATAACGTGGATTTTTTATAACAATTGTTGTAATGTGGTGGCTTTGATTGGGGATGATGGTGGGCTTGGGAGAAGAGATAGGTCGCCATGGGCCAAAAATATTACCAAATTAAGTTCGACTAGATTGTTGGAGAAAGGGCGGGGTAGTAACAATGGGCGAGAGTGGGTGTTGTAAAATAACAGTGAAAACTATGTCATTTACGAGTAATTTCTAGTTTTTATTTGACCACCTTATGCCAGAAATATTACCGAAGTCAGGTCCGACTAGATTGTTGGAGAAAGGGTAGGGCAGTAATAGTGGGCGGGAGTGGGTATTTTAAAATAACAGTGAAAACTATGTCATTTACGCCTTCACTCATTAATTTTTAGCAAAACGAGAATTTGGTTCGGCCTTTTGAAATACTTTAAATTGATTTTGAAAAATGTGGCTTTTTTTTATAATCTAGAAATCCGATCACTTTTTTGGAATTCAGTATAAATTATGACGGTCACTATACTATTTACTTTATAATTTAACGACCAACAGTTTAATCAGGTCAATGCAAACGTTATGCTAAATTTTGATAGGATCATAAATTTTTTTTTTAAAAAGGAGTAACATTTCTTGATTTTTTATTGTATATTTTGGATAACATGTAACAAAATTAAGGGTCAATTATTTTATGGTTAATAAACATTGTTAACAGGAATCAAAACCTCAATTTATGGGGCATTATTTTTTGTATTAGTTATTGTGGTAAATCACAACATTCAAACTGAAAATTTTGGATATCATTCTCATTCTCATTAATCTCATTCTCATATCCTTCGTTTCTAATCCTCATTACCATTTTGACCTTCATTCAAATGCCCCGAAAATTCAACCACCGTAAATCTTTTCATAATAAGTTTAGGTACTTGTAATATTACTTTTTACATATTTAAATACTCTAAAAACAATTCCAAAATATTCTCTAATAAATATGTCGCTAATTTTTATTAGCTTATTATAGTTAAACCTCTTTAAAGTAATATGGTCGATACCAAGAAAAAATATTAATTTAGTGAATTTATTACTTTACCGGGAGTAAAAATACACTATGTCCATTATGTTGGGACCGGAAAAAAATATATTATTTTTGCGAGGTTATTACTCTGGGTTTGTCTAGTCATGCTATGAAAATTTGATTGATGAGTTGTAAAAAATTTATTAGTGGAGATTTTTGTGCATACAAGAATTCCATCAATATTAATGAGCTTTTTACCAATATTTTGTGGATACATTATTAAGCACTAACTTTTAGCATATGCTCATGGGCACACACTTGAAAAATCGTATTACTTTATCGATTATTACTTAATCAAGATTTAACTGTATCACAAATAGCAATAAACTTATTAAGTAATCCAATTAAAAAAAACATGCCATCATTAATTAGGGTAATTTTTTGAGATATTATTTGAAAAAAGTTGATATTAAAAAATAAATTACTTATTCCGTTGATGGCGGATAAGTCTCCAAAGATGTAATTCCTGGAGGTAGAATAAAAAATTAAAAAGCTAAATTTACGTCGTAGCTCAATAATACACCACTTTAGAGAGGTTAATTGCCGACAAACATAAAGCGCGGGGGCTTCTTGCTCGAACTAACCTGTAGCATATTAATTTAATAAAATGAAAAAGCATCAAAAAGTTTTGATAGAAAGACATATAGAGAAATTTCTGTAGTTATCTGTCTTGTTGCCTATTTATATAATAATAATAAAAGGTGGGGATGAGTGAACTAATCCAAAGTTTGAGATACAAAAGATAAAGTTATGCACAAACCCTAGAAGGGGAGGAAGAAATGCAGATATATAAAATATAAACATATATATTTGACTTTTCTGTTTAAATTCTAAAAAGAATTCCTACTATAAATGGTAGGTCTTCGCTTGCTCATTTTCCAACAATCAAAGCCTAGAACTTCAAAGTTGTTTTATGCAGGGCTAAGCTAATCGGTAAGAGAAAGAAGGCGGCTTAGCTAGAACATTAAAAAAAACACATAAAATTGAATAAATAGATATACACAAGACATATTCAAATTCGAGATGGGTCGAGCTCCATGCTGTGACAAAGCAAACGTTAAGAAAGGTCCATGGTCACCTGAAGAAGATGCAAAGCTCAAGTCTTACATCGACACGTATGGCACTGGCAACAACTGGATTGCTCTTCCCCAAAAAATTGGTAACTACTGTTTTATCTCCTTATAACATCTATTCTTCTGTTTGGATTCATGCTTAATAACTGAATAAAGAAAAATAGAACCCTAAAAATGTTATATAGTTTAACTTTATAACAATATAGCTGATTTGTTAATATGAGGTAATTAATTGATTGTAAGAAATGTATTCACAGGATTAAAGAGATGTGGAAAAAGCTGTAGATTAAGATGGTTAAATTACTTGAGGCCTAATATCAAGCATGGAGGATTCTCCGAAGAAGAAGACAACGTCATATGCAGCCTCTATATTAGTATCGGCAGCAGGTATTAGATTTGTCCCTAGTTTTTGTCCATCAAGCTTTTGTTTTAAGAATATATACACATCGGTAGACATAATTGAGAAAGTGTAGGATCGATCCAGAAAATAGATATATCTTTAATGCTTTCATTCTTGTATTCAATTCAAGTTTTTTCTTTTCCCGAGTTCACCTTTGTATGTTATTAGGTGGTCCATTATTGCTGCTCAGTTGCCTGGAAGAACTGACAATGATATTAAAAACTACTGGAACACTAGACTCAAGAAGAAGTTGCTGGGAAAACGCACAAATTCTCATTTCAATCCTCTATCTGCATCTTCGAGTCAGGACCTGAAAGATTCGGATGGTGTAGAAGATAATTCCTTAAGCAACTCTGCTATGGAAAGGCTTCAACTCCACATGCAGCTTCAGAACCTTCAAAACCCTACTTCCCTCTTTAGCACTCCTCCAGTGTGGCCCAAACTGAACCCTCTTCAGGAAAAGATGATCCAAACTCTCCAATCCTTTAATCAAAACTCAAAGGCTTTGATTCAACCAATCATTCCTCAGCCTGGCCAAGTTGATCAGAATGTTCAACTCTGTCAACAAAAAATGGATGATCAACTGGGGAATAATTCCATGCCTAATACAAGCTTCAAAATTCCAGACTCATATGTTTTCCCTAAATCAGATGCACAACAATCTGCTATGACGGCAGCTTCGACATTCCAAAGTGATCTTGATGTGTTTCTCAACTAGGCACAGTCACAGTCACAACAATGCAGTGGGAATGAATGAGTATGACTGTTTCAAGGAAATGGAAGGTCCGAAAGATAGCATGATTTGGTGGCCTAATGATCAATTTGACACGAATTCTGCATCGTCTAGTTCGTGGGACTCTACTCCAGCTCTTCATCATCAGTCGGATCAAGTGTACAAAGACTTTGCTTCGAGATACAATATGCAACAGTGATATGATGTTCAAACTGAAACAGTACTCAAGAACTTCTTATATGTTTACTCAAGAATGATTTGGTGGCCTTAAGGAAGAAGGAAGTTCAAAATCAATGTAGACTTGTGATATACTCGGGTTCGGTATATTTATTCGAATAATATATCCTGTTTCAACCTTATTTTGTATTTCCAGCTGTATGTTTAATTTGTTTATTATTAGCATAATTAAGAGCATTCATATGAAAATGGTTTCTAGAATCATCGCAAGACTAAATTTATGTTAAAAATTTTGATTTTCGAATGAGGGACGAATTACACTTTCACTGCATGAAACAGTTTCCACGAACTGTATCATAAAGTATATAAACAAATTTACCAAAAGAAATAATTACAAATATGAAATTATTATCCGCCCTACTAATTGTATACATATAATCACATGATCACTTTTCTACCAAGCTATAAATGGCAACCCTAAATAATCTGTGATACTCCAAGAAACATGGCTTACCTCCACAAAAAACATTACATTTCATTGTCTTTAGATTTTAAATGCTACTAAATTTAAGATTCACTGCAAAAAAATTGTAATTAGACAAAGGTTTACACACAACGGTTAAAAAAAACCGTCGTCCAAAAAAATCATATAACGGTAAATTGGTTTTGTAAAAAAAATAGTTGTCTGAACTCCAGAACAAACAACTGTTATCCATCTTTTTTAAACTATTGTACATGTTGTATCCTCTTATTGGGCCAGACAACAGTTCTTAAAATATAGTGTTGTCGTAAATTTTTAACACAACGATTATAAAGCGTTGTTACTATGTTAACGTATATTGACTGATAAAGACAACAGTTTTTTACAACAGTTTTTGACATTATATTCTGTAATTCGGACAACGGTTTTTCAGAAAGGTTGTCTTCTAAACCATCAAACAACGGAATGAAAACTGTTATCTAAGAAATTTGAATGGGCACCACGTATTGAGGTGGCACCACGTGATATGTGGTAAAATTTTCACAAGGATTGTGGAGGTGGCGAAATGAGAACCCTCCATTGAAATGAGACTAGATATCGGCCGTTAGATCAAAAAATAACTGATATTGTTACACAACGGTTTTATGTTAAAATATAAGTTTTGTCTTAGTTGATCTCAAACAAGCTTTTAGATATCACGTTGTGTAATTGAGACAATAGTTTTTAGAAGTGTTGTCTTAGAAACCCTCATATAATGGAATAAAACAGTTGTCTGAAATAGTTCTTTTAGAATTTCTTTTAGAATTTCATTGGACACCACGTGATGAGGTGGCACCCCGTGATAGGTGGTAAAAATTTTACTCGGATTGCTGAAGTGTGGAAATGACATCCCTTGATTGAAATGAGATTAGATATTAGCCGTTAGATTGAAAAAAGCTGATATGCTTACACAACGGTTTTATAATAAAAAAGCGTTGTCTTAGTTGATCTTGTACAAAATGTTTTAATACACACCATGGTCTATGTACCTCGTTCAAAAACCTTCTAGAAACTTTGTTTCTCATACAATAGTTTTCTACTAAAACCATTGTAAAAAGTATTACTCTATAAAATGAGATTCCCGATTAACAAAATAATTTTTTAAAATAATTTTTTCGAAGATCCAACCGTACGGATATAAATATTTATCAATTTTAGTCATATGAAAAGATGATTAAAAATTTCAAATTCATCTTCCATGTCAGGATTAGAAAAATCTAGTAAAAGTACAACTCTCGACAAGGAGACTCGTTCCCGATTTACAAGATTAATTTTTAAAACGATTTTTTCGACGATCGAACCGTACGGATGTTAAGATATATCAATTTTAGTCATATGAACAAATAATTGAAAATTTTCAAATTCATCTTGCATATCAGGAATAAAAAAATCTCGTAAACGTACCACTCCCGACAACGAGATTCATTCTCGGTTTACAAGATAAAATTTTCAAATGACTTTTTCGACGATCCAACCGTACAAATTGTTAAGATATATCAATTTTAGTCATATGAAAAAATTATTAAAAAAATTCAAATTGATCTTGCATGTTAAGAATACAAAGATCTATTAAAAGTACTACTTCAAACAACAATATTTGTTCCCCATTTACAAGGTAAATTTTTAAAATGACTTTTTCAACGATCCAACCGTACGGATGTTAAGATATATCAATTTTAGTCATATGAAAAAATTATTAAAAAAATTAAAATTCATCTTGCATATCAGGATAGAAAAATCTAGTAAAATTATCATTCCTCACAAAAAGATTCATTTCCAATTTACAAGATAAATTTTTAAAATGATTTTTTCGACGATCCAACCATTCAGATATTAAGATATATCTTTTTTAGTCTTATGAAAAAATTGTTAAAAATTTAAAATTTATCTTGCATGTCAAGAATAAAACAATCTAGTAAAAGTACAACTCTTGGCAACGAGATTCGTTCCCGATTTACAAGATAAATTTTAAATATAATTTTTCAAAAATCAAACCATATGGATGTTAAGATATATCAATTATAGACTAATTAAAAATTATATTAAAAAATAAATTTATCTTGCATGTCAAGAATAGAAAATCTAGTAAAAGTACCACTCCCAACAATGAGATTTGTTCCTAGTTTACAAGATAAATTTTTAAAATAATTTTTTTGACGATCAAAACATACAGATGTTAGGTAATATCAATTTTAGTCATATGAAAAAATTATTAAAAGTTTTTAAATTCATCTTGCATGTCAGAAATAGAAAAATCCAGTAAAAGTAAAACTCCCCACAACGAGATTCGTCCCGATTTACAAGATAATTTTTTTAAATAATTTTATCGATAATCCAACCATAAGGATGTTAAGATATATCAATTTTAGTCATATCAAAAAATTATTAAAAAATTTTAAATTTATCTTGCATGTGAGGATTAGAAAAATCTAGTAAAAGTACCACACTTGACAACGAGATTCGTTCCCGATTTACAAGATTAATTTTTAAAATATCTTTTACGATAATCCAACAGTACGGATGTTAATATATATCAATTTTACTCATATGAAAAAATAATTAAAAAATTTCAAATTCATCTTGCATGTCAGGAATAAAAAAATCTAGTAAAAGTATCACTGCGGACAACGGGATTCGTTCATGATTTAGTAGATTAATTTTAAAAATGATTTTTTCAATGATCCAACCATACAGATGTTAAGAAATATCAATTTTAGTCGTAAGAAAAAATTAATAAAAAATTTTAAATTTATCTTCCATGTCAAAAATCTAGTAAAAGTACTAGTCCTGATAACTAGATTCATTTCTGATTTACAAGATAAATTTTTAAAATGATTTTTTCGAAGATCCAATCGTACGGATGTTAAGATATATCAATTTCAGATATATAAAAATTTATTAAAAAAATTCAAATTCATCTTGAATGACATGAATAGAAAAATCTAGTATGAGTACTATCCTCTACAACGAGATATGTTCCCGATCAACATGATAATTTTTTTAAATCCTTTTTTTTAAAGATCCAACCATAAGGATTTTAAGATATATCGATTTCATTCATGAGAAAAAAATTATAATAAAATTTCAAATATATCTTAAATGAGAGGAATAGAAATATCTAGTAAAAGTATCACTTTCTACAACGAGATATGTTCCTGATTAACAAGATAAATGTTTTAAATCATTTTTTCTACGATCCAACTGTATGGATGTTAAGATATTTAGACTTCATTCATTTAAAAAATTATAAGAAAATTTTAAATCCATCTTGAATGACATGACTTGAAAAATCTAGTAAAAGTGTTGCTACTTCCTAAAACGAGACATGTTCTGGATTAATAAGATACAATATTTAAAAACAAATTGATGATCCAACTGCACAAATGTAAAGATTTAACCGTACAGATGTTAACTTATATTTACTTTTTCATTTATAATAATAAATAAATAATTTTTAAATATTTTGTGCATGACTTTATAAGGAAAATACTCTAAAAATACTACTACTTTTAAAATTAATGTCAAGTAAATTTTTTTATCTTTTTCTACTATCTAACAATAGAAATGTTAACATATAATTTTTTAATGAATTCATATAATAAAACTTTATTCTCTTAATATATAGTAAAATAAAAATAAGTATGTAATAATAATATATAAATAAAAAATTTATTTACCATTTTTGACCTTTCACACAATTTTTGGTTCCCCCCCTCGGTGTACATTTCCCTCTTCGTTCTAATTTTCATTTCCCCCTTACCTCTCCCCATTCCCCTTTCTTAGATCTCATCTCACTCCCTTTTCTTCTCATGGTTCTCTCTCTTTCCCTACTCTTCAATCTCTCTCCCTCGTACTCTCTCCTCTCTGTACCTCGATTTGCTTTGTTATTCTCAAGGAACTAACAATGAGATTTACAGAAGGGGGGTTGAATGTAAATCTCAAAACTTTTTCAAGTTTTGAGCAGTTTCAAAGGCTAAGTGTTTTGATGAACAGTTGTGTGTGAATTGCTTTGAGCAGGTGCAGACAGATATATATTCAAGACACAAATGTAAAGAACACAAAGGCTTCAAAAACTTTTATGGTGGATTTGTTGTTCCACCAGAGATGTGTATTTCAGAAAATCTGTGATTCAAGGAATTGATCACAGTTGCGTCCTAGTACAAACTAGATAATTTTCTCTCTGGATTTTTCTAAACAGCTCTGGAAAAAATTCTCTCTAATTACTAGCTGCAACTTGGTTTATATATCAGCAAGTTTACAAGTGAAGACAAAAGTACAAATACAATTAAAAAGGTTCTTCACATGTTTCTTCTTCATTTCTCTATCCAATGCAATCTAAGATAATCTGTGAATCTTTGAATACTTCCTTGTTTGCACCAGAATGGAAATGCTACATTTTCTTGATTTCTCCAAGAGGCTACCACATTCCAATTATCTCTGTCAACCCATGTGCCTCTGTCAGCTTATGAATTGTCACTATCAACTGCTATTGAACTGAGCATCCGTTGAGGCTTTCATCCGTTGATGGCTTTATCCGTTGATGCTTTATCAGTTGAAGCTTTATCCATTGATGGATGTTATCCGTTGAAGCTTTGGAGACATCCGTTGAAGCTTTGTTTCTCATCCGTTGAAGGCCTTTAATCTATCAGTTGATACTACTTCATTTATACAAAATTACAAGGCATGAAATATTTACAATTAGCCCTCCTATTTGCATATCCACTAGTAGTCAACATGACTCATAATTTCACACAACATCTAAGAGTTATAACTTAAATACAGAAACTGAAATGTGCTACAATATTAAACTTATTTCTATGTAAAGCTACTCCATCAACGGATAGCCAGAATGGTCTTATCCGTTGAGGCTACAAACACTAGATTTCTACTTAAGTGTTTTGTTTAACTTATCATCAAACTAATGCACATATTCCTAACAATCTCCCCCTATTTATGTCTACTAGAATTGTAGACATAAATTTGGGTTTAACTTGATGATAACAAAACTCTTAACAAATATATGAACTGAAATCAAGTAGAAATTCAAAAGTGCTGCAAAAGTGTATGTAGTGAGATAGAATTTAAGAATTACATTATTTCCAAGGATGCTCCTTTAGGCTGAGCAAATTATTTTCTTTTCCTCTGTTCCCTTGTTTTCTTCCCTAGCCTCCTGTCATTTTCCTCTACTTGGAGTTGGAGTTGTCTGTAAAATTCAGCTTCATCTTCTTCACTGATATCCAGCTTAGATTGCATGTCCTTGAGAGTTTCATTACTGGCAACTTTAAGCTAAGTCTTCAAGTCTGAAAAATTTTCAGACTCCTTTATTATCTCTGAACTCCATCAACCAATGAGGTGATTTATGAATTGTAATTCCATGCTCAGGGATGAGTAATGTTCTAGGCAAGGAATTAGACTCCCACCAAGTTCTCCTTATGCTGGCAATCTTGTTGAGAATCTCAGTTTTGGCAATCCTGGTAAAGCCAGAATCCCTTTTTATGGCTGAGTAGACTCTAACCAAGGTAGAATAGCCTTCATTTAGAATTCTTTGAAGAGGCCAAGTCCTTTCCTCACTTCCTTTATACTTGAACACTAGCCTTTCTGGGAGCTGTTTGTATGCACTTATTCCCCTTACTTCCTCCAGTTCATCAAGATAGAGTTCAATATCTGTAAACTCCTTTATGTCACAAATGTGAACATAATCATCCTTTGAGGATTGTGGCTTAGGCTTAGGTTTATATTTCTGAGTGAATTTACTTGAGGTTGGGGTGGTGTTGATTTGGATTTTCTTTTCAATTTCTTTGGTGGTGGAGAGGTAGTTAGGAAGGTAGGCAAGTTGATGGTGTCCCAATCAATAGGTTCCTCTTTAGGGATGATTGGTTCACCATGGATATTTATACTAGGATCAGTAACAAAAGGTTCAGGAATGGAAGGTATTGGTTTAGATTTTGATTGGGTTTCCACAGTGTCATCTTCACTCTTCCTTTTTGCATTGGCCTTCTTTCTGTTCCCTTTCTGCCATTCCTTTATTTCCTCCCATCTTTCCTCCATACTCTCACCAACCACATTCCCCATATCCATATTTCTACTTTCAATCTTGTCTTCTTCACTATTGTCTTTAATCTTCTTCTCTTCTTCAGTCTGACTTGACTTTAGCTATTTTTCAAGCTTTGCTTGTGCTCTTCTGTCAGCCTTCAGCTTTTTAGCTTCTTCCTTTCACCTCATGGTTTCTTCCCTCTTGGCTTTTAAGAATTTGGGATGTCCTTGCATCACACAGATACTCTTTCCCTCTCTATAAATGATAGCCATATTCATTCTTTTCACAACATCATTGGTCTCTGTGTGCTTTATGATGCTACCACCCAAAACTTTGTCTTCATCAGGTTTTGGAAGAGGAAAATCCACTTCTTTTAGTTGACCAAAGTTTAGAGGGTTCTTGGTAGAGTCCCTGTTGAATCTAGTGGATGGCTTGAGTACCATGAGTTTCAAATTCCTGAAAGAAGTTTTTCCAACCTTATTCCTCCTTACTGGCTTAAGCTCCATAATGATTGGCTCAACCTTTGTGCTATGTTTCACAGATAATGATTTTGAAGTTGTAGAGCCAAACACATGTTGCATCCTTTCATCAATTTTTCTCCTTTGCTCCTTCACCTTCATCCCAGCTGCTACTAGCTGGATTAGATCAATGCCATCAAGCTTTCCTTTGATTTGAAGTGTTGGAGAAGTAGTGATGGTAGGAACTAGCACTTTGGATATTTGAATGTTTGTAGATGGCTCCCCTCCCCCTTCCACTTTATTCTCCCCCTTTTTGTTATCATCAAGGAGATGAGTCAGGCCTTGTGTTTTAGCCAGTTGCATTAGAAGACTTGTTTGAGACTGTTGAATTTGAAGAATGGTGACCACAAAGTTTTCAATAACTTGAACTCTGTCCTCCAATTTGACCAGCCTCTTTTCAGCATCTGATTCTCTTCTCAGTCTCAATAACAAGTCCTGCATGGTACCATAGGGCATGACCTAATCCAGCTTCTCAGAATTGTAGGACTTCAAGTCAGCTATATCCTTCTTGAGTTCATCCACCCTCAGATTCCGTCTTAATTGCTGTAGCTTCATGAGATGTAGAGAATCTAGATGGGCTTGAAGAATAGCCTTGGTACCAGCATTGGAGGTGTTCTGAATGGCTTTTTGGATAGACATGATTTGTTTGACTAAGGATACATTGAATTGTCCTGGTGTAGACTCATTTGTCAATGCCCATTCAGGTAAATCTGGAATAGAACTTGGGCCTTCATCTCCCCTTAAGTTCATGCTTCCATAAAATGAAACAGAGTCATCATCATTAGAATTTACTCCAAATTCTTCAGATGCCTCACCAGCTGTAGAAGGCATCAAGTTGACAACAGCTTTATCCCTTTGTAGATATTCTGAAGTATGTACTAGATTTAAAGTCTTTTCTTCCTCCTCATTGCCCTGAGTAGCCAACAATTGATAGGCTGATACAGGATGAGTAAAAGTGTCAGCATCCAAGGAAATGTTATCAATTACAACTTTGTAATGTTGCTGAAATTATCTTTCCTTTTCAGCATCATCCACAATCATTGACTCATTAGCAATGGCTGGAGCCACCCTTATACCTTCTGTACCTGCTTTTCTCTCAATTTCTCTCTTTTCTTGCATCAGGGGCTCCCCCTGGCTCACACTCCTGACACCCTCACCTTCACCTACTAAGGTGGCACTCCTCTCACTTTCTTTTTCCATGCTGGAAGAAATAGCATGCATATTTAGACTCTCAAACTCTCCTTTTTCCTGGGAGCAACCCAGCCTCTGACTCAAATTTTCACTCCCTTCCCTCAATCCTAGAAGTGATTGTACAGTAACCATGTCTTCTACACTTGGAATTGAGTCAGTTGTTTATGTAGAGACTATCAACGGATTGGGAGTATCCGTTGAAGTAGATACTGATGGTATCAACGGATAACTACTATTAAGCTTATCCGTTGAAGAACAACCACTAGTCAACGGATGAGGAATATTCGTTGAAGAAGGAAAAGAAGTAGAAATTGAAAGTGACATAATTGTTGAATCTGTGTGGATTGATTTTAATTTAGGTGACACAGATTCTTCAACTAAGTCTGAAAGAATTGGCTGATGATCCAGCAAATCATCTAGAAGATGATGATCACCAGTATTTGAGTGGGGCTCCTCCCTGAGTTGTAAAGAGGGAGAATCAGGAATTGATGTGAATATCATGTCCACACATAGAGATGGTGATGCAGAATTTGGTGATTGATGTGTGTCAATTTTGAGAGAATGGGGCTGTGACTCCATATTTTTTGGAGTCACATCAAGCTGAATTTGAGAAGGCATAGATACAGGTGGGTGTATCTGTGCAGTGTGTGCACCCTGTGTGGAAACTAAGGTTTTGACCTTCTTCCTTCTTGCAAAGGCTTTTACAGGTGAGTGTGTGGCTTCAGTGTCCCTCCCTCTTTTGTTCTGTGTCCCTGGTTGGGGACTATTTTCAATAGCTGCACCCTTTTGGGAGGATGCAACTAGGGATGATTTGAATCCTTTTCAACCACCACAGTCTTTTGAGAAACCGTGGCTTGGCTAGCTGGGGTAACACTCACCTCTCCTACCTTATCCTGGGGGGTTTCTTGATGTTCACCCCTCCCCTCACCACTCACACCTTGTTCACTCCCCTCAGGGTTTATGGTAGTTGTTACAACTGTTGTCTTTTGAGAAACAACAGAGGTGGCTTTCTTTGATTTTGGTTTTGAAACTTTAGGTTTGGTGGCCTTGGTAGGAATCTGTTGGGACACAGACACAGATTCCATGGCCACACTTGAAGGCAAAGAAATAATGGGGTTGGAAGTAGTAGGAGTTGAAGAAGTATTTACCTCACTTACCTGAGGTGCATTCATTATTGGTAAATATGCCAATGGCATCTGATTGTTGAGGTTAATTCTCAAAAGGTCTGCAAGGACCCTTTTCTCTTGTGCCCAACACTTGAGTTTATTACTCTCATTGGTTATGACCAAACCTTCAGCAAAATGGTTAGCCAATAACATAAAGAATCTAGCATAGTAGATGTTATGAGGTCTATTAGCTTTGTTACCTAACCTGGTACCTAATTCTAGCATAACATAGTTGCTAAAATTAAAATACCTATCAGAAACTAGCATATAGAGCATATTAACAAGAGATGAAGTTATTGCATCAAAATTACTAATTTTCCTAGAGAAAACCTTGATAAAGGAATCACCAAGAAAACTCCATTCTTTCCTAAGGCCTTTTCTTCTAATACTCCCTAAACTAGCAGAATCAAAAGAATAGCCTATGGAATCTGTGCGCCCTCCAAACCCGGGTCAGAAGTTTGGGGTCCACACACACACCTTATTTATAACCTGCTTATAACAATGATAAAGATAATAATATGCAATGAACCTACTTACCAACTACCACGGACCGCAACAGGTTAAAGTATGCACACAAGCCAAACATACTTACTTATATTACAAACCGTTCAAATCCCAACTATCCAAACTCAGAACTGAGTATTAAACATTATTACAAACTTTTACAAACTTAAATTACTCCCAAAAGAAGCCTACTAGCTCAACTCGATCAACCTGAACCCCTAGCTCTCGCGCTGGACTTGGGATCCTCGGTACCAACCGGTTCCTTCTTGACTGGAAAAGAACATAAACAACATCGCCTAAATGAGCTAACTAGCTCAGCAAGTCACAATGACAAAACTGAGAATAATGATCATCAGGTAAATATGGTTACGATAACAAGTGAACAATGGATTATGATTTAAAATTGGATATTATATTTTCATTTTAAAAACCAAGGTTAGGCTGCTGATCAGTCATGCACTAACCCCGAGCAAAGCACACAGCACTGCTCTAACTACTGGATCCAAGGCACACATTGGCCTAACTTGACCATTATATGGTCTGACCACGAATCTGGTCCACAATTTATAAAAACAATCCAATTCTACCATAAAAACAGAATAAGCAGTAATAAATAATAAACAAGATCATTAATAACATTGGACGTTCAATAATGAAAATGGTTTCAATCTGTATAAAGATCAATATGGCATTTCCAAAGCTTGGCTGTTAGGAAGTGAAAGAATGGGATAACAAAAGAATCAGTGTTTCAGGGTTTCAAGGATTTGGTCTTTCAAAGCATAAGATACAATGGTTTGAGTGTGTAAGCAATCTGGTTCAGTGTTTGATAATTAGTTTGTATGTATTAGTGGAGTAGTATCGTACATTTGAGGTTCTTATTTTGTAATAACCCCAATTTTTGGGAAATTTTGAAACCCTTATGAATAGTGTTTTTGCTGAATGAGAAAACTTTTCATGCCACACTATGTAGGGGTTCTGATATGGATATTCTGAGATCTTATTAGTACTTTATATGGGATATAAGTGTATGTAAAGATCGTCAGAATCCAAATCCGAACACTTTGGTTTTTCCCGGAAATACACTAGATACGGAGAGAATTGAGTATAAGGTAACATGATAAAAAGGATTTAAATTAAAGGATTATAATAGAGGATCATAAAAAGGAATATAATGTATTGAGAAAGGTTAAGGGAACCTAAGTAATAAGATCCCGGGTATGATCCCTCAAACGATAAACGAAAATGAAAGTTAAGCGAACTGTATAACAGATCAGCGGTCATTAGGCAAACAATTAGGAAGTTAATCAAAGGGATTAGAGAGGATGATGTCATCCAACCAATGAGAAGGGGACAAGGAGGGGAGGATGACATCATGAGGATGACACAAGCATGACATGGGAAGGAAGGAGGTGTGGTTGAATGAGAACCACACAAATTCAAGGGCAACAAGGTAATTGACTAAATCAAACACAGAAACAAATCAACCAAGCCAAACAAAATCATTCTTCATCAAAATCAAAAAGAACCAAGGCATTGTTCATCCTTGCTCTCGGCTTTTTAGCCTTTTAAAGGGCAAGAATTTCAAAATCAAAGATCCAAGCATCCTAAATTGGTAAGATAATTCCCTAATCATCTTTATGCTTAGTTAGGGCTATATCATGAGTTTAATCCATTAATTCCTTCTCAATCTTCTTCATTTAATCCAAGAAGAAGACAATGAATAGTGTTTTCAAGTTTTTAACTTGAAATATTTCTTGTTTTCCTTGAAGATCCAAGCATTCTTAAGACTTCTCAAAGCTTCTTAAGGCTTCCTAGCTCCTCCCACCACTTCAAGGAAGGTATATCATCTCCAAACCCTAGATTCCTATGTATTATAAGATGATTTTGATTAGTAGGATGATATTGTAGCTTGATGTTGGTGATTTAGAGTTTGGGATTGAATTGGTATTGAAATGGAATGGTAAATGTTGTTGTTTTGATTAAAAGAACTTAAGTATGGTTAAAGTTAAGCTTAGGCATAAGTATGAATGTTAAAATTGAATTGGTTGGGGTTGTTATGATGTGATAAGGATGGATGTTGGTTGTATGTTGGATTTGAGGTTGAATTGGGTTGGTTTTGAATGGTTTTAAATTGGGAAATCGCGTAAACATAGCCGTCGTAACGTCCGATTTTCTTTAGACTGTTTTTGTGCATAACATTAGGACCCGAGAACCCCCTGCTAGATCATGACCATTGCCATGTCTAGATAGCTCATGTTACGAGCTTCGTTTTGATATGTAGTTCGTTCGATTCCGATGCACGGTTTAGGAGAAACGACCGTTTCAAGTAACGGTGTTTCGCGAACGAAACTTTTCCCCTCGCCTTACTTTGAAACATAGGTTAAAGACCAATAAGGGTTAATTAATGTATGAAACATTTATGGTAAGTGTGTTAGGCAGTTGGTAAGACACTCGTGAAGGAATCGCCTTAAAACTCGTAAAGGTTAAATTATTAAAAATGGTGGAGCCGAGGGTACTCGAGTGACTTAAGAAAATCAGTAAGCGCAAAACGAGCGTTAGAGTCTGAGTTGGTTAGAGTATAGATTTACAAGTGACTTTGGTTTAATTCCAACTTACTTGTTGTTTATAGGTTACCAGGACTCGTCCCGAGCCTTTTATCACCCCAAGTCGCTCAGGCAAGTTTTCTACCCGTTATACTGTTGTTGTGATGTATATATGTATTTGCATTATCTTGCGATAGATGCATGTTGGTTAATTAGCAAATGTTGCAATATATTGAAGCATGCTGCTATGGTATATATATATGCATGCATGTTCTGTATTCTTTCCATATATATCTGTTGATTCAGTTGATAATACCTATGCTAGAGGATAGCGGTAATTTGCATATACCCTTAGTATAGGGACCCAAAGGTGAAAATATTTTCTAAAACCGGGAGTCGAGGATCCCGAGTAGATTTTGTATATATGGATATAAATATATATATATATACTTATATATATATATGGTCATAGTTTTCAAAACTATTAATCGAATAAGGTTTATTCGATAACTTTAACTTGATATTATTATTGAATATTACTTGGATATTCATTTGAGGATCTATGACTCCGATTATTTGCTGAGATATATTCTTTATTTTATTAAAGAATAAGGTGTCAATAATCAAACTTATTTTCGATTATTCAAATAAAGATAGTACTTTCATATAAGTATATCTTTGGTTATTTAATACTCGTTTCAAGTATAAGTTTTAATACTTCTACTTCAATTATTTTATAAAGATTATTCTTTGTGGGAATATTATTTAAATAATAATATTCAGACATTTTCTAAATATTCTGGGGACTGATTTACTTCATTAAATCAGCTTTACTCCAAACACTCTATAAAGTGTTTTCGAGTCTTCAAAATGATTTTTAAAAGTTAGAGCGGATCCCAAAACTCATTTTTATATTTAAGATCTTCCTTTTTAAGGGGATTTAAATACTCGCTCAAAACCTGAGGGATCCGGCTCTGTGGTGTATTTTATATTCGCAACACGGTTGCAGTTTTAATAAATGACTTGATTACTTACCCAACGTTCGGGAAGTAAGTCCATCTATTGAGTCGGCATAAGCAACATGGGCTCAGTGGGCGTCCATAATAGTGTAAGTGGCTCAGTGGGAGTCCATCAAATGCATAAGTGGCTGAGTGGCAGTCCAGCATAAGGTCCTATTGAGACCAGGGTGATGACCAGTGGGGAATTCGTCCATCTACTAGTAGAAAAGGTTACTTATGGGTATCTTTTCCTGATCAGCAAGATATCTGGTTTATGCCAAAATTCTTTTCCTTTCCAAATTTATTGGATATTGCAATTCTGTTCATACTTTACATGACAGAGGTTTTTAGGAAATGTATGGGAGATATATATGAATATATATATATATCAGAACTTAATGAAGTATGTCATAACTTCATTTCCTTTAATAATATTTTAAAGATTTAATCTATTCAAATCTTGTCTTGTAGTCTCATCTATGTGATGAACTTTTGAAACTGATTATAACTTGAACGGTGGTAGTTCAAGTAGTATTTGGGAAAGATATAAGTATATTGGGGTATCTTGTAACTTCATCTTTTAAACTTATATCTAGTTAATGATTGTCTTATGAATGACAAAGATTTTCAGAAAAACGTTGAGACAAGGTTAGATATATGAGATCATCTTGCAACGATATTTTTTTATACAGTTATATACTGGGACTTTGTGTATATTATGCATGGAAGAGGACTTCCAAGATTTTGAAAAGTATATATGTATATATACTGAATATTTTGCGACTTCATCGCATTAAGATATCAAACTTGGTTCATTTCTTTTGACCAAGACTTTCATGAGTACTATGAGAAGGCTCATATACTATTAATCATTATACATATTATTTTGGTAGGCCTTGCTGCTCACCCTTGCTTTCTTCTTTCATCACACAACATCAGATAGACAAGATGAACCGGACCAAGCTCCTGATTCGCAAGAGGTTAGGAGACGTTCTGCAGTTTTCTAGAAGCACTGATGCCGCCATAGCTGAGGTAGGAACTACCAATAGGCTAGGCTTTCAACTTCTGATGTACCAGATTTATGTATATTTATGAATTGTAATAATGGCAAAGAAATGTAAATTTATTCAGAAAACCTTTTAAGGTGTATTGGCAGATAATTGTGGAATATAATGACTTGTGGTTATTTTTTTTGGATGTTCATCTCTGAGACTATAACATGTGGTGTGTGTGTTTATTGTGGGGTCACAGTACAGAGTAGTTGAGTAATTATTAAGATTGGGTGTTATTAAGGGAAATAGAACTCGTGACAACCCGGATCCCCGACCCCGGATTTGGGGGTGTTACATATTTGGGTATACAACAATTAATGGTTTAGAAAGAATCAGTTTTACAAATCTAGATCAATAACTGGAATCAGGGTTTAGGGTTCAGTACTTCAAAGCACTTGCAATATAAAACAGGACTATCAATTACTATAATATCTCGAGAAAGTTCTGAACACTTTCCTGGTACTAGCTTATTATACTGCACTCGCTTTCAATCACGACTGTCTTACTCCTCGACTACCTGTTTCTCTTTCCTACACCTTGCGTCTTCTGCTCACATATCATAAGCATCTATTAATATTCAACTCATACGATTATATTCAACACATACTTCTATCTACCCTTCGTTTCACCTAAATCTGATTAACGGATTGAAAGTTACGCAATAAACAAGTAAACATCCAATATACAGACCGACAGTTAACCAACAAGTCACATATAACACATAACACGTCACATAATCAATTATATATCATTTATAAAGAAGTCTCAGGTCATAAATAGGCTTTCGGATATTTAAAATGATTTTTTAAAAACATTTTTTTGGAATAAAACGGGTCGTTGGATCAATTTCGGAGTAATAAATAGGGTTCAGTTGGCCCATTTTGGCTTTAAAACAATTTTATAATAATTATCGAGCCTTGAAAATATTTTAAAATAATATTTTAAAGCTCGAAACTATTTTTCGAAATTTTTAAATTATTTTTAAATAATTTAATCTAATTAAATAATTAATTAAAATCAATTAATAATTAATAAATTAAATCAATTAATCAATTAATTTTTGAATTAATTGAAAAATTAATCAATTAAAAATAACTGAAATTAATTAACTAATTAATTCAGATTTATTTTTGAATAAAAAATAATTTTTGGAATTAAAATAATAATTTTTGGAATTTTCAGAAATTAAAAACGAAATTTTATTATTAAAATAAATAGGAAATATGATTTTTAAATAATTTATAAACAGGAATCCAAAATATGCAAACTCTGGAAACCTGGAGGACTAAACTCTTTCTTCCCCAAAAGTCCATGGGCCTGTTTGCAATTTTGCAAACCCCTGCCGTCGACTCGCCGGAGTGTGACCAGAGAACACGATTCCGGCCACCTCAGGCCACCAAACTGTCCAGAATTAATCTACACATTACCAGGAACTTATTTATGCAATCAAAACACAACAATCATCCCTGTCCTGGCCGGAAATTGGCCAAGAACATCGCCGGTTTCCAGCGAACTTCGCAAATTTTCAAAACACAACTCCCTTCGATTCAGACATCCTCTGTGAACGAGCTATATACCAATCAATTGCAAATTTCATAAGGAACATAACCCACTATAAATCAACAGCTAATAACCCCTAAATCAAAAAGCCCTAAATTTCAATTGAAAACATTCATACGGTTTATAAACCCTGATTTTAAAATTCGAGAATTAAACCCACTTTTGAGCATGTTATTGAACTCCAAATCAGACGTATGACATATGAAAATCATCAGGAAAACAAGCTCTACAACATGCAATCATCAAATCATACAAACAATCATTCGAACAGAAATTCATATTTTTAATAAAAATAATTCGAAAATAAATAAAAATATAGAAAAATAACCTTAGTTTCTGCAGTAAAACGAAGCTCAGAATCTGATAGTACTCCTCAAGTCCTTCATTTTGGTTACTCAAGCTTTGAAAACAGAGATCAATAACACCTTCGTTTTGCTCTTTGATTCTCAAATAGGTTTATGAATTTAGGGTTTTTCTCTGGAAAATTATATATTAGCTGACTGCAAATGATTTTGATACGAAATAAGATACGGTAAAAGGCTATTTATAATTACGGAAAATTAGTATCCCGTTGGATCATTCCGGATATAAAACGGTACGTTTATTTATAAAAACTGATCCAAACGGTATCGGTTTTCGGGACAATTATCCAAATCAGTACAATTTGTACTGCGGTCTTGGTCTCAGCGCCTGGTTACACGTACTACGAGGTGATAGTTGGGATAGTTTAATAAAAAGCTCCTGTTTATCGAAAATACGAGTTTTATTGATTTACCGAAACGAATATTGTATCGAAAATGTTGCGCCGGGACCCGCGCAGGACAAACCTTACACCGGATCGAAAAAGTCGAAACATGGAATTCGCTCGGAATATTACAATTAGGTTAGGAAGGAGTTCTCGGAAGAGTTTTGGATTCCAAAAATGTAACAACGGATGACGTCGGTTGGTTCCTGTTTTTATAAAATAGATTTTAAATACCCGGAAAAAGATTTTATAAATTTCATATGATTCTTATAAATTCATAAATCAACATAAAAATAATTAGGAAGATATGACAATTATCTATATTTTATTTTGAACATATAAAAATTAAAATACTTAATTAATAATATTTTTAAACATCCAAACACATTTAACACTTAACAAATAATTCACAGAATAGATACTGAACACATATATTAATTATTTATTAGCAAAAATAATTACACGATATATCCCAGATATTACATCCTTCCCCCCTTAAAAGGATTTTGTCCTCAGAATCTCCTAAGAAAACAAATGAGGGTACTTTTCTCTTATATCACTTTCTAACTCCCAGGTTGACTCTTCAACCTTTGGGTTTCTCCCTAACACTCTTACTAGCTTTACCACTTTATTCCTCAATACCTTCTCTCTTTCCTCTAGAATCTCTATCGGACTCTCTACATATGACAAATCTGCCTGAAGCTCTATTGGCTCATATTCTATTATATGCCTGGAGTCTGGATTATACTACTTAAGCATCGATACGTGAAAAATATTGTGAATGTGCTCCATGTGCGGAGGTAACGCCAATTCGTAAGCTACTTTGCCAACGCACTTTAGAATCTCAAAAGGTCCGACATATCTTGGGCTCACCTTTCCTTTCTTTCCAAACCTCGTTAGTCCCTTCCACGGTGATACTTTCAGTAATACCAAGCTTCCTTCTTCGAATTCCATGTCTTTCCTTGACTAGTCTGCATATTTCCTTTGACGGTCCTGTGCGGCTATCAATCTCTTTTGGATAATTTCAACAACTTCTTTTGTGTGCTGTACTAGTTCAGGTCCAAGTATTTTGCGTTCTCCTACTTCGTCCCAATGAACTGGAGATCTGCATTTGCGTCCATAAAGGGCTTCATAGGGTGGCATCCCAATACTAGCATGATAACTGTTGTTATAAGCAAATTCTTTCAGAGGTAAATGCTCATCCCAACTTCCTTTGAAATCAATAGCACAAACACGTAACATGTCCTCGATTGTCTGGATCATTCTTTCACTTTGGCCGTCCGTCTGTGGGTGGTAAGCCGTACTCATATTCAGTCTTGTTCCCAAACATTCTTGAAAACTTTTCCAAAATCTTGAATTAAATCTTGGATCTCGATCAGATACGATAGACACCGGGACTCCGTGACTGAACTACAATTTACTTCAGGTACATATGGACCAACTTGTCGAGTGAAAATCTTTCATTTATAGGCAGAAAATGAGCTGACTTGGTAAGTCTATCCACTATAACCCAAATGGCATAATGATTAGCCCTTGTCCTTGGAAATCCAACTATAAAATCCATGGCAATATGTTCCCACTTCCATTCTGGAATCTCCAATGGCTGTAGCAATCCACTTGGTCTTTGATGTTCGGCTTTACCTCTCTGAACATGTATAACATCTGCTAACCTATTCCGCAATTTCCCTCTTCATATCTGGCCACCAATAATTTTCCTTTAAATCTCTGTACATTTTGATACTCCCTGGATGGATTGAATATCTTGAATTATGTGCTTCTTGTAAAATTTCATTCTTCAGCTCCGTCACCGGTGGAATCCAAATTCTTGAAGAAAACTTAAGAATACCTTGGTCATCATTCTGCGTGCATAATTCCTCACCTACCAAATGATTTATATCTTGATCCATTACATCTTCCTGACACTTCTTTATTTTCCCTAGCAACTCCGGCTGAAAAGTCATACTATACACTTTTGCTTCATTAGGCCTACAAACTTTAATCTCCAATTCTAGTTTCTGAAATTCCTTATATATCTCTTCAGGTACTGATAACACATTTAACTTTTCCTTCCGACTCAACGCGTCTGCTACAATGTTCGCTTTACCAGGATGATAATTAATCGAGCAGTCGTACTCCTTGATTAATTCTAACCATCTCCTTTGCCTCATATTAAGCTCCTTCTGTGTGAATATGTACTTTAAGCTTTTGTGATCCGTGTAAATCTTGTACTTTTCTCCATACATATAATGTCTCCAAATTTTCAAATAAAAACTATGGCTGCTAGCTCCAAATCATGTTAGGATATTTCTGTTCGTATGGTTTCAATTGCCTTGACGCATGCGCAATCACCTTCTCGTGCTACATTAGAACGCATCCTAGTCCTTTATGAGAAGCATCGCTATAAATTACAAAATTCTCTTGATCGTTTGGAAGTGACAAAACAGGTGCTGTGATTAATCGTTGCTTCAATTTCTGAAAACTTTCTTCGCACTTGTCGTTCCATATAAACTTTTCATTCTTCCGTGTAAGCTTTGTCAATGGTATTGCAATCCTTGAAAATTTTTGAACGAATCGACGATAATATCCCGCTAATCCCAAGAAACTTCTTACCTTGGTGGGTGTTCTCGGTCTTTCCCAATTTGTAATTGCCTCAATCTTTGCTGGGTCCACTTTGATCTCTTCATTACTGACTATGTGTCCTAAGAACTAAACTTCTTGTAGCCAAAACTCACACTTCGAGAATTTAGCATATAACTTCTTTTTCCTTAAAATCTCCAAAGCTGTTCTCAGATGTTCCGCATGATCCCCTTCCGCCTTTGAATAAATCAAAATATCGTCTATAAACACAATAACGAACTTATCCAAGTATTCCTTGAAAATTCTGTTAATCAGGTCCATAAACACTGTCGGGGCATTGGTCAATCCAAAAGACATCACTAAAAATTCGTAATGTCCATACCTTGTTCTGAAAGCTGTCTTTGGTACATCTTCTGGCTTAATCTTCAGTTGATGATATCCCGATCTTAAATCAATCTTGGAGAAGTACTTGGCTCCCTTCAGTTGGTCAAATAGATCGTCAATTCTGGGTAACGGGTACTTGTTCTTGATTGTAAGCTTGTTGAGCTCCCTATAGTCAATGCACAGTCTCATGCTTCCATCTTTCTTTTTGACAAATAATACCGGTGCACCGCACGGGGACACTGGGTCTGATTACTCCATTCTCTAACAACTCTTGCAATTGCTTCGCTAGTTCTTTCATCTCAACGGGCGCCATTCTATACGGGGCCTTGGATACCGGTTCTGTTCCAGGTGCTAAGTCGATTGCAAACTCAATTTCTCTATCTGGAGGAAGTCCTGGTAACTCGTCGAGAAACACATCTGGAAATTCATTCACTACTGGAATATCTTCAAGTTTCGCTGGCTCCTGACTCCTATCAATCACATATGCCACGAAATGCTCGCATCCTTGTCGTAGTAACTTATTGGCTTGAATCATCGTTAAGAACTTCTTTACTTGTTTCTGGCCCTTGAACGTTACTATTCTTTCATCTAGCGTCTTCACCATTACCTTCTTATTTCGATAATCTATCTGGGCATCGTGCTTAGATAACCAATCCATTCCTAAGATAACGTCAAATTCTCCTAAATTAAATGGTATCAAATCTATACAAAACTTACTACCAGAAATCTCAATCTCACAATTCCCATAAACTTGATTAACAGATACTCGTTCTTGATTTGCTAATTCCACAGTCATTATTTCATTTAAATATTCAACTGGGCAATTTAGCTTACTAACAAAATCTTGTGAAACAAACGATCGAGTTGCTCCCGAATCTATTAACACTTTGGCACATAAAGAATTCACATTAAGCGTACCTGCCACGACATCAGTATCCTGGATAACATCCTTTACAGACATATCCAAAACTCTATCCCTTGGAGTCTCATTTACTGTTGGGGTAGATCCCATAATCCTCAATGCATTACTGACTGGGGTTGGTGTCGTGCAATCCCTGGCCATATGTCCTGGCTTTCCACATTTAAAGCACGTAAATCCAATGGCTGGATCCTTCACTGTTGGATTCCGGATAGGCTAATCTTTATTTGCTGGCTCTCTTGCTGGCTGATTTCGGCACTCCATAGAATAGTGCCCTTTCCGATTGCACTTGAAACAAACTACATTCAACTTATTACAAACTCCTCCATGCTTCTTCCCACATACCTGACAATCTGGAAAAGTTAATCTCAACTGATTTGGCTGATTCGCATTAACTGGAAGGTTGCCCTGGCCTCCGTCGCTTGCATTTTGTCTCCTGAAATTAAAATTCCTCCTTGATTGAAACTTGCCCTTCTTAAAATTTGGAAACTTCTCTGGTTGTGACTGACCTTCATTCCCTTCAAATTTCCTTTTCTTGCTTTCTTTCTCCTTCTGTGACATCTTACTCTCTGTCTCTGCGATCATAGCCTTCTGTACAACTCCTACATAGGTATCCAATTCAAAAATGGATACTTTCCCTCTGATCCATGGCTTCAGACCTTGCTGGAATCTTTTAGCCTTCTTCCTGTCAATATCCACATACGACGGCACATACCTTGACAATTCCTCAAACTTGCTCTCATAATCTGTCACCGACATGTTTCCTTGCTTTAGTTCTAAAAACTTCAACTCCATCTGATCCTGGATAAACTGAGGAAAATACTTTTCTAAAAATAATTCCTTAAACCTCTCCCAAGTAATAACATCTGTACCTTCCAATGTCTTCACCATCTCCCACCAATAGGTGGCCTCATTCTTCAAATAGTACCTTACAAACTCAACCTTCTGTTCATCCTTTACTTTTACTAAGGCAAATACCTTCTCTATCTCCTTTAACCAAACATTTGCTTCAATCGGTTCTAAGGAACCCTTGAATTCTGGTGGGTTTACTGCCTGAAAATTTTTGAAAGTTACTTGGGAATTGGTTTGTCTTTGTTGTTGTTGTGCCAGGTGAACTGTTTGTTGGGCCAAGATTTGAAGAATCTGGGCTATTGCTGGGTCTATAGGTCCTGGGTTCACATTCTGGTTTGTATCATCTTGGTTGTTATTGTTGTTGTTGGTTTCTTCATTCTCGATATTGGTGCGGGTATTTCTTCTCGGAGGCATTTTCTGTAAAGAATCAAACAACTTATTTAGCTTTTAAACCAAATTCTTTGCAGAAAAGAAAAATTTTGTAAAACAGAAATATCTCTTTTTGAAAACAGTTGTAACTAAGTAAATTGCATGCTTCTTTATAGAATATAAACAGTTATGGAAAACAGGGTACATGGTATCACAGGGGTATAACTGGTGCAATAAATAAGGTAAAGTAAAACAGGTGCAGTAAAATAAATGACAATACTGGAAAGGAAAAAGGTACTGATATATATAGATCAAAAGTTTTGGGTAGTACAAGCGTAAAGACGCTTCAGCAGTAAAAGTAAAAGGGTACAACAACCTACTCACTAGTCAGCATAGCTAGTCTGTAAATATAACTCAAAAGTCTACTGAAACATACTACACACTACTGTACATACTACACAACCATAATAACACTGCTCGGTATCTCTGAATCTCTGACTCATGGCAAGTATGGACCTCCAATCTCCTCAATCTCCTCTAGAACCCACTTAGCCCATTCCACTAGGAAATCAGGGGTGATGTCCTCATGTGTAGCCTCAGCAATCCTCACTGTAGCTGCTCTACGAAACGCCTGGAGCCTCTCTCTGAGTCGCCTCTCACCACTCCCAACCTCTCTGGTACACATAATATGCAATAATTCCTGAATCTGACCCTGTAGGAATCGTTGCTCCATAAGGCAAGCCTCAAACTGATGATATGGCACATGATATGAAGAGAACTGGAAAGGTACTCCTGTAACTGAATGACCAGTAAAGCCTGAATCAGCAGGTGGGGGTCCTCTAATAGGTGGCCTCATGCCTGGGGGTGGAATAGCCTGCAATGGTACGGGTTGCAACACAGGTGGAGGTAGTATAGCCAACACTGGTGGAACAACAGGACGTGGATTCGAAGACGGTACTCCAACTGAAGGCTCTGAGTGATCAACTGATACGGGGATGAAAGAGTCGGCCATCGCTGCTATCTGAAATCATATTGCAATATAAGAATCTCGAACCATGACGCGAATTACACTAATACCTGTTATACCATAGCACTCAACCTCTCGACGTTCTATCTTTCTATTCCTTACTTCAAATCCTAACCCTCTACCCATTCCCGTCAATCTAGGCTTGTGTCAGTGACTTATAACATGTAGCTCTGATACCAAACCTGTGGCACCCTCTAAATCCGGGTCAGAAGTTTGGGGTCCACACACACACCTTATTTATAACCTGCTTATAACAATGATAAAGATAATAATATGTAGTGATCCTACTTACCAACTACCACGGACTATAGCAGGTTAAAGTATGCCACAAGCCAAACACACTTACTTATATTACAAACCGTTCAAATCCCAACTATCCAAACTCAGAACTGAGTATTGAACATTATTACAAACTTTTACAAACTTAAATTACTCCCAAAAGAAGCCTATTAGCTCAACTCGATCAACCTGAACCCCTAGCTCTCGCAGCTGGACTGGGTATCCTCGGTACCAACCGGTTCCTTCTTAACTGGAAAAGAACATAAATAACATCGCACAAATGAGCTAACAAGCTCAGCAAGTCATAATGACAAAACTGAGAATAATGATCATCAGGTAAATATGGTTACGATAACAAGTGAACAATGGATTATGATTTAGAATTGGATATTATATTTTCATTTTAAAAACCAAGGTTAGGCTGCTGATCAGTCACGCACTAACCCCGAGCAAAGCAGACAATACTGCTCTAACTACTGGATTCGAGGCACACATTGGCCTAACTTGACCATTATATGGTCTGACCATGAATCTGGTCCACAATTTATAAAAACAATCCAATTCTACCATAATAACAGAATAAGTAGTAATAAACAATAAACATGATCATTAATAACATTGGACGTTCAATAATGAAAATGGTTTCAATCTGCATAATGATCAATATGGCATTTCCAAAGCTTGGCTGTTAGGTAGTGCAAGAATTGGATAACAAAAGAATCAGTGTTTCGGGGTTTCAAGGATTTGGTCTTCCAAAGCATAAGATATAATGGTTTGAGTGTGTAAGCAATCTGGTTCAGTGTTTGATAATTAGTTTGTATGTATTTGTGGAGTGGTATCGTACATTTGAGGTTCGTATTTGGGTATACAACAATCAATGGTTTAAAAAGAATCAGGTTTACAGCTCAAGATCAATAACTGGAATCTGGGTTTAGGGTTCAGTACTTCAAAGTACTTGCAATATAAAACAGGACTATCAATTACTATAATATCTCGAGAAAGTTCAGAACACTTGCCTGGTACTAGCTTATTATACTGCACTCGCTTTCAGTCACGACTGTCTTACTCCTCGACTACCTGTTTCCCTTTCCTACGCCTTGCCTCTTCTGCTCACATATCATAAGCATCTATCAATATTCAACTCATATAATTCTATTCAACACATACTTCTATCTACCCTTCGTTTCACCCAAATCTGATTAACGGATTGAAAGTTACGCAATAAACAAGTAAACATCCAATATACAGACCGACAATTACCCAACAAGTCACATATAACACATAACACGTCACATAATCAATGATATATCATTTATAAAGAAGTATCGGGTCATAAATAGGCTTTCGGATATTTAAAATAAATTTTTTAAAATATTTTTTTGGAATTAAACGGGTTGTTGGATCAATTTCGGAGTAATAAATAGGGCTCAGTTGGCCTATTTTGGCTTTAAAACAATTTTATAATAATTATCGAGCTTTGAAAATAATTTAAAATAATATTTTAAAGCTCGAAACTATTTTTCGGAATTTTTAAATAATTAAATCTAATTAAATAATTAATTAAAATCAATTAATAATTAATTAAATCAATTAATCAATTAATTTTTGAATTAATTGAAGAATTAATCAAATAAAAATTAACTGAAATTAATTAACTAATTAATTCAGATTTATTTTTGAATTAAAAATAATTTTTGGAATTAAAATAATAATTTTTTGAATTTTCAGAAATTAAAAACGAATTTTTATAATTAAAATAAATAGGAAATATGATTTTTAAATAATTTATAAACAGGAATCCAAAATATGCAAACTCTGGAAACCTGGGGGACTAAACTGTTTCTTCCCCAAAAGTCCAGGGTCCTGTTTGCAATTTTGCAAACCCCCGCCGTTGACTCGCCGGAGTGTGGCCGGAAAACACGATTCCGGCCACCTCAGGCCACCAAACTGTCGAGAATTAATCTACACATTACCAGGAACTTATTTATGCAATCAAAACACATCAATCATCCCTATCCTGGCCGGAAATTGGCCAAGAACATCGCCGGTTTCCGGCGAACTTCGCAAATTTTCAAAATACAGCTCCCTTCGATTCAGACATCCTCTGTTAACGAGCTATATACCAATCGATTGCAAATTTCATAAGGAACATAACCCACTATAAATCAACAGCCAATAACCCCTAAATCAAAAAGCCCCAAATTTCAACTGAAAACATTCATACGGGTTATAAACCCTAATTTTAAAATTCGAGAATTTAAACCACTTTTGAGCATCTTATTGAACTCCAAATCAGACGTATGACATATGAAAATCATCAGAAAAACAAGCTCTACAACATGCAATCATCAAATCATACAAACAATCATCCGAATAGAAATTCATATTTTTAATAAAAATAATTCAAAAATAAATAAAAATATAGAAAAATAACTTTAGTTTCTGCAGTAAAACGAAGCTCAGAATCTGATAATACTCCTCAAATCCTTCATTTTGGTTACTCAAGCTTTGAAAACAGAGATCAATAACACCTTCATTTTGCTGTTTGATTCTCAAATAGGTTTATGAATTTAGGGTTTTTCTTTGGAAAATTATATATTAGCTGACTGCAAATGATTTTGATACGAAATAAAATACGGTAAAAGGCTATTTATAATTACGGAAAATTAGTATCCCGTTGGATCATTCCGGATATAAAACGGTACGTTTATTTATAAAAACTGATCCAAACGGTATCGATTTTCAGGACAATTATCCAAATCAGTACAATTTGTACTGCGGTCCTGGTCTCAGCGCCTGGTTACATGTACTACGAGGTGATAATTGGGATAGTTTAATAAAAAGCTCCCGTTTATCGAAAATACGAGTTTTATTGATTTACCGAAACGAATATTGTATCGAAAATGTTGCGCCGGGACCCGCGCAGGACAAACTAAACGCCTGATCGAAAAAGTCGAAACATGGAATATGCTCGGAATATTACAATTAGGTTAGGAAGGAGTTCTGGGAAGAGTTTCGGGTTCCAAAAACATAACAACGGATGACGTCGGTTGGTTCCCGTTTTATAAAATAGATTTTAAATATCTTGAAAAAGATTTTATAAATTTCATATGATTCTTATAAATTCATAAATCAACATAAAAATAATTAGGAAGATATGACAATTATCTATATTTTATTTTGGACATATAAAAATTAAAATACTCAATTAATAATATTTTTAAACATCCAAAGACATTTAATACTTAACAAATAATTTACAGAATAGATACTGAACACATATATTAATTATTTATTAGCAAAAATAATTACACGATATATCCCAGATATTACAGAATCTAACATGCTAGATACAGCATTATCAGTGTGTGGTGTCATGGCATTGTTCTCAGGTAATTTGAAACAGGACTGTATATCATCAGAGTTAATACAGTAATCTTTACCTTTGAGAGTAAAAGTGATGGTCATATCAGTGGGGTTGAACTCTGTAGTTGTCCAAATCTCCTCAATTACCTCACAGTAAATAGTTGGGGCTTCCAGCATTGCATAGCTTAGTTTACAGTTCCTGATGAAGTCCATCATCTTGTGATAATCTGAGTGTGCTTCATTCTTTTCCACCAAAGCTACGAAATTGTTTTTCTCATAGACAAATCCAGACTAGGACATTATCTTTACTACTGGTGCCATTGTAGTGGGTAGAGATTGCAGAGAAAAGTTGAGAGTTTTGGGAGAGAGAGAGAGAGAGAGAGTAAAAACTTTTGAAAAATTGTAAGAAAGCGTAAAGTGAAAATAAGAATTCAAAGGGCTTTTATACTTTCTCAAATTAAAACATAAGGAGAATGATTAAACAATATTTTTAAGTAAATATCAGCCGTTTAAGAAAACCGTATGAATTCTAAAAACTGCCTTTAATACAAATACGTACAACTGTGTGTATATATAAGTATCAACGGTTAAGTAAAAGAATCAACGGCTGTGACTTACTTAAAACAATTGATGTGACACTACAACGGATGAGGTAAATAGTTATTCGTTGAAGATTAACACAGTTTTATCCGTTGAAGGATAAAATTACCAGAAATGTATTTGTCTTTCAACGGATAATGAACATCCGTTGATAGAACAATTTTGGCTTTCAACGGATAGGGAATATCCATTGATTAGAATAAACTTTACTTAAAGCCAACTTTGTTCTTGCAACAAATTCATTTCAGGCTAAAAAATAAATTATAATAAGGACATGAATTTATGAATAATTAAGCATACCTAGCTCACTTACTAATCTTGTGAATGTTGATTCATCAAGTGGCTTGGTAAATATGTCTGCAATCTGCTTTTCACTTGGAACAAAATGAAGTTCCACTATACCATTCATCACATGTTCCCTTATGAAGTGGTACTTGATGTCAATGTGCTTGGTTCTTGAGTGTTGTACTGGATTTTCAGTAATGGCAATGGCACTGGTGTTGTCACAGAATATTGAAATTTTGTCAACATTTAGCCCATAGTCAAATAGTTGATTCCTCATCCACAGTATCTGTGCACATCAACTCCAGCAGTAATGTACTCAGCTTCAGCTGTTGATGTAGAAACAGAATTTTGCTTCTTGCTGAACCATGACACAAGCTTATTCCCTAGAAATTGACAGGTACTAGTTGTACTTTTCCTGTCTATTTTGCAACCTGCATAATCTGCATCTGAGTAGCCAATTAGATCGAAACCAGACTCTCTAGGGTACCAAATTCCTAGATTTGGAGTCCCTTTGAGATATCTGAAAATTCTTTTAATAGCCACTAAGTGAGATTCTTTAGGGTCAGCTTGAAATCTAGCACAGAGACATGTAGAAAACATTATATCAGGTCTACTAGTAGTTAAATATAGAAGTGAGCCAACCATGCCTCCATAACTTGTAATGTCCACAGACTTTTCAGCCTTGTTTAATTCAAGCTTGGTGGAAGTGGCCATGGGAGTTTTTGCTGATGAACAATCCATTAAGTCAAACTTCTTTAAGAGATCATAAATATATTTAGTTTGACTAATGAAAATTCCACCACTAACTTGTTTAACTTGTAAACCAAGAAAATAAGTTAGCTCTCCTATCATGCTCATTTCATATTTACTTTGCATTAACATAGATTTGAACAAGTATTGTAGAGCCATTAACATTTCTAAAGAAAAGAGTTTTGTCAACAGTACCTCTTGTGAAGTAATTATCTAGGAGAAATTTTGACAAAGTCTCATACCAGGCTCTAGGTGCTTACTTTAGTCCATAGAGTGCTTTCAACAGATAATACACATAGTCTGGAAAGTTTGGATCTTCAAATCCTGGAGGTTGGCTTGCATAAACTTCTTCCTCCAATTCTCCATTCAGAAATGCACTCTTGACATCCATTTGATAGACTTTGAAATTGGCATGGGCTGCATAGGCTAGAAAGATTCTGATGGCTTCAAGTCTTGCAACTAGAGAAAATGTCTCATCAAAATCTATTCCCTCTTGTTGAGAATAGCCCTTGGCAACCAATCTAGCTTTATTCCTTATGACAATGCCATTTTCATCCATCTTGTTTCTGCATACCCATTTTGCGTCAATAGAGCTCTTGTTCTTTGGCTTGGGTACCAGCTTCCATACCTTGTTCCTCTCAAATTGGTTTAGCTCCTCTTGCATTGCTAAAATCCAATCTGGATCCAATAGAGATTCTTCCACTCTCTTAGGTTCCTCCTATGATAGAAAACTACTGTATAGACATTCATCTTGAGTAGCCTTTCTAGTCTGCACCTTAGATGTTGCATCACCAATGATCAATTCAAAAGGATGATTCTTGGTCCATTTCCTTTAAGGTGGTAGATTGGCTCTAGATGAGGTTACCTCAGTATTGTCATGACGTGAGATAGAGTGTTGATTGGTTGAAACTCCCCCTGAGTTACTGATCCTTTAAAAAGGACTGGGAGTTCTATCAACTGATGAAGTAAATTGATTATCCGTTGATAGACTATGATCAACAGATGCTTCATTATGTACTTCAACGGATGATGCACTTTGTCTTTCAACGGATGCTGCATTACTTCCATCAACGGATTCTACATGACTTTCAACTGATGCAACATTTTGTGCATTATCCAGAGGCAGATTTTAAATCCTTTTCGAGGTGCCTTCTCCATCATTCTCATCTTCACTATCATCACAATATATCTCAATGTTATTAAATTTGAGTCCTTCATGATGTCCCTCATATGTTAGTCCATCAATCTTTTTATCATCAAACACAACATGCACAGATTCCATAACAATGTTGGTTCTTAGATTGTAGACCCTATATGATTTTCCAACAGAATAACCAACAAATATCCCTTCATCAGCCTTTGCATCAAACTTCCCTTTGTGATCAGGTTGATTCCTTAGAATGTAGCATTTGCAACCAAAAACATGAAGAAAGTTTAAGGCTGGTTTTCTTTTCTTGAACAATTGATAGGGAGTCATGCCTTTTTCCTGATTGATTAGAGAAATATTCTGAGTGTAACATGCACAGTTAACAGCCTCAGCCCAAAAATATGTTGAGAGTTTTGACTCTTCAAGCATTGTTCTTGCAGCTTCAATTAGTGATCTGTTCTTCCTTTCCACCACACCATTCTGTTGTGGAGTCCTTGGAGCTGAGAACTCATGCATGATCCCATTTTCTTCACAAAACAACCTCATGGTAGAATTCCTGAACTCAGTTCCTTTGTCACTCCTGATATTTCTTACTTTGAAATCTGGATGATTGTTGACTTGCTTGATGTGATTGATAATGATTTCACTAGCTTCATCCTTTGATCCAAGAAAGTAGGTCCATGAAAACTTTGAGAAATCATATACAATCACTAGGCAATATCTTTTCCTTGAAATTGACAATATATTGGCTGGTCCAAAAAGATCCATGTGTAGCAGTTGTAATGGTTCATCAATTGCTGATTCAAGCTTCTTACTGAATGATGCTCTCTTTTGCTTTCCTTTCTGACAAGCATCACATAGTCCATCACTTGAGAATTCCACTAGAGGCATTCCTCTAACTAAGTCCTTTTTGACTAGATCATTCATTGTCATGAAATTTAAATGGGACAGCTTCTTGTGCCATAACCAACTTTCATCTGGACTTGCTTTGCTGAAAAGACAAGTAATTGATTCTGCATCTGTAGGGTTGAAGTCAGCCAAGTACACATTCCCTTTTCTAACTCCAGTTAGAACCACTTTGTTGTCCTTCTTACTTGTGATAACACAGGCTTCAGAATTGAAGGAAACAGTATTCCCTCTGTCACATAGTTGACTGATGCTCAGTAGATTGTGTTTGAGACCATCAACTAATGCAACTTCATCAATGATGACATTTTTCTTTGAAATCAAGCCATATCCCATAGTGAACCCTTTTCTGTCATCTCCAAAGGTTATGCTAGGGCCAACTCTCTCCTTAAACTCTGTGAGCAGGGTGAAATCTCCTGTCATGTGCCTTGAACAACCACTGTCCAAGTACCATAGATTCCTTCTTTTTCCCTGCACACAACAAAATCAAATCAAGTTGATTTTGGTACCCAAGTTTCCTTGGGTCCAGCCTTGTTAGTCTTTTGCCTAGACTTCATACTTCCTGCATCTTTAGACTTAGGTAACTTTGGGTCAACCTTGGTCTCCGATGTAGTTGGTTGAAGTGTAAGGTTAGTTACAGAATCATTTAGCACATTTGGTTGAATATGATAAGGCATAGATTGTGCAAACATATTATTCCACATAGGCATGTTGTATGGCATTTGAGGCATGCTGAATGCAGCAAAATAAGGATTATTAACATATGGCATATTTGCAAAATGTGCATGAGGATTCTGTTGAGACATAACAGGCATAGCATGTAGAGGTGACATAGACATGTTAGGCATGGAAGGAGTTAAAGGCATGGGAGCATTCTTAACAGACTTGCAGTTAGCAGATAGATGATTAACACTTTTACAATGCACACAACTTTTTCTAGGAGCATACTTATCAGGTGTGTAATTGTTGTGTTTGTTAATCCCTACCTTCCCATTTCTATTAGATTTCCTTTTAGTTTCCTTTTTATCCTCAACCAACTTAAGCCTATTTTTCAACTGATCTAAAGTCATGAGTCCTATATTCACCTTACTGGCATCTTTGGATGTGCTAGCTTCTTCTTTGACAAAGTTCTTGGAAGTTGAACCAAACTTCTTATTGAGATTTTTCAAATTGTTCTTTTTAGAATCACTTGCCTGTTTTAATTGATGAGCCTTCAACGGACGCTCCTTTTCTTCCTTCAACGGATAACTTTCATCATCCGTTCATTCCACATCCGTTGACAATCCATCAATTAATTCTACTTCCTTTTTGTTTTTCTTCGAGGCATTCTCACAGAGTGATTCAATTCCCTGAACCTTGACAATCTGAGAACTAACATCCCTCGATGTTTTCCAGGCCTTGATTACATCTTGCTCACGTTCTAATTGTTTATGAAGAATTTCTACTTTCTTAACAGATTCTTCTAGTTCACTCTCAACAGACAAGCATTTGATCTTAATCTTTTCAAGCTCAATTACCTTACCCTCTAACACAACATTCCTATCACTTAAGAACAAATTATTCTCTTTAATTCTTGTGTTTTCTTTAGCTAGTGATTTAAGGGAAACACGCAAATGATATAATTCATTGGACATATCATTTATAACTTCATTGCATTCAATTTTAGAAAGCTGAGAGAGGTCAGTAGTAATTACCCGGTTGCTTGATGAACTAGTTTCATTTTCATCAGAATTAGCCATCAGGGCTAGGTTGACATATTCCATATCATCATCTTCATTGGCTCCATCCGCTACCTAGTCATCCTGAGTCAGAAAAGCTCTTTCCTTTTGTTTGAGCAAATTGAAATATTTCTTTTTGTAATCCACTTGCTCAAATTTCTTCTTCTCAGAAGTTGGCTTTCTGCACTCATTTGCAAAGTGTCCACTTATGCCACAGTTATAACATTTGAACTTAGATTTGTCCACCATGTTCTTGTTTGACTTAGTGAATTTAGAATTTTTCTTGAACTTCATCTTTACAAACCTCCTGGACAGAAAATCCAGATGTTCATCAACATCATCAGAGTCATCTTGACTGGAACTATCTTCAACGTCAGCTACTTGCTCCTTTCCCTTGCTTGATTCTGATTTGCTTGTGCCAATTTTGAGATTTGGCATTGTCTTTTCTTCATTCTTGGCTTCAGTCTTCTCATTGTCAGCTATAAGTGCAACTGATCCACCTTTTCTCTTTCCCTTTTCCAACAGCTCATCTTGCTCCATCTCAAGTTCATAGGTCTTCAAAATTCCATATAATCTTTCAAGTGTGAAGTCCTTATAATCTTGAGAATTCCTTAGTGAAACAGTCATAGGCTTCCATTCCTTTGGTAGAGACCTCAGAAATTTTAAGTTGGAATCCTTGACTTGGTACATTCTTCCATACAGCTTCAATCCATTCAACAGTTTCTGAAATCTATTGAAGGTATCATTCAGTGATTCTCCTTCTTCAAAATGAAAGTATTCATACTGTTGAATGAGAAGCTGCATTTTATTTTCTCTAACTTGTTCAGTACCTTCACAGATAAGTTGCACAGTATCCCAAATTTCCTTAGCAGTTTGGCTGTTAATGACATTATCAAACATATCTTGATCTAGGCCATTAAACAGAATGTTCATGGCTTTCTTGTCCTCGTGAACCTCTTCAATATCTTCATCAGTCCATTTGGCTTTTGGCTTGGGAATAGACTGTCCAATAGCAACTGTGGCAGTTGCAGCTGTGGCCACCTTGTGAGGGATATGAGGACCATTTTCAATGCAGTTGATGTAGCTTTCATCTTGAGAGAGAAGATGTAGATGCATCTTCACTTTCCAGTGATGATAATTATCTCTTTCCAGGATTGGAATCTTTACACCAATATCCTTCTTACTCATAATGTTAGTAGAATAGATCTTTAAACTCTTTATAAGTTAAGAGCTTGCTCTGATACCAATAATTATTCCCAAGGAACTAACAATGAGATTTACAGAAGGGGGGTTGAATGTAAATCTCAAAACTTTTTCAAATTTTGAGCAGTTTCAAAGGCTAAGTGTTTTGATGAACAGTTGTGTGTGAATTGCTTTGAGCAGGTGCAGACAGATATATATTCAAGACACAAATGTAAAGAACACAAAGGCTTCAAAAACTTTTCTGGTGGATTTGTTGTTCCACCAGAGATGTGTATTTCAGAAAATCTGTGATTCAAGGAATTGATCACAGCTGCGTCCTAGTATAAACTAGATGATTTTCTCTCTTGATTTTTCTAAACAGCTCTGGAAAAAATTCTCTCTAATTACTAGCTGCAACTTGGTTTATATATCACCAAGTTTACAAGTGAAGACAAAAGTACAAATACAATTAAAAAGGTTCTTCACATGTTTCTTCTTCATTTCTCTATCCAATGCAATCTAAGATAATCTGTGAATCTTTGAATACTTCCTTGTTTGCACCAGAATGGAAATGCTGTATTTTCTTGATTCCTCCAAGAGGCTACCACATTCTCATTGTCTCTGTCAACCCATGTGCCTCCGTCAGCTTATGAATTGTCACTGTCAATTGCTATTGAACTGAGCATCCGTTGAGGCTTTCATCCGTTGATGGCTTTATCCGTTAATGCTTTATCAGTTGAAGCTCTATCCGTTGAAGCTTTGGAGACATCCGTTGAATCTTTGTTTCTCATCCGTTGAAGGCCTTTAATCTATCAGTTGATACTACTTCATTTATACAAAATTACAAGGCATGAAATATTTACAATTAGCCCTCCTACTTGCATATCCACTAGTAGTCAACATGACTCATAATTTCCCAAAACATCTAAGAGTTATAACTTAAATACAGAAACTGAAATGTGCTACAATACTAAACTTATTTCTAAGTAAAGCTATTCCATCAACGGATAGCCAGAATGGTCTTATCCGTTGAGGCTACAAACACTAGATTTCTACTTAAGTGTTTTATTTAACTTATCATCAAACTAATGTACATATTCCTAACATGCTTTAAATCACATCGATTAAGTGTGTATTACGATAGGTTTAGATTTTGAGTTTTCAAACCCTAACTGAAGGAATTTACGGATGAGTGGAAGCGTGATATAACAATTATTCCATTAAAACCATGTACCGCACATATAGAAAAATGTATAAAACAGAAAAACCGAGGAATCGTAACCATACCTTGAAAATCGAAGCTTTATAATATGATTGCTAGCAGTTGCTCCTCAGTGTGTGAAGCACTCTACCGGTATCCACCAAGAATGATCCTCTTCGATGAAGCTTTTTATAAAACCAAGCTTTTATAAAAATGGAGTTTTGAGAGAGAGAGAGAGGAAGAAGATGGAGGCTAGCTCTTCTTAGGGTTTTCACAAAACCAAGAGTGTGTTTAGAATGAGCCATCTCATTCTATTTATAGGGCTCTCCTAGGGTTCTATAATATATCATTATATATAAATATGAGCCCCACATTTTATCTTTATAAAATGCTTTAATAATAATGAAAACTATTTTAATCATTAATTCTTTTTCTAAACTATTAAGAAAATTATTCTCTCTCTCATTATTTCATCAAAGAAAATATTCTTTTATGGTGTGACCCTGTAGGTTCAATATTATGCCGGTAGTAGAAATAAATAATAATAAACTTTTATTAATTATTTACATGAATACTAAAATTCACTAAATATAATTAACTGATTAATTATATTTATTCTACATCGTGAGTGATGCTTCTAAACATATCACGACTATCCGGATAATATGAATTCACTGCTTAGAATACCAAGAACCTGTCAGTGACTAGTTACCGTACAATGAATTCCTTCTACCCTTACAATATCCCGATTAAATACAAGGCATGGATCTCGTGTCAGGCCTATCAAATTTAATCATATGATTTCTTATTCATAATGCAAAGTTCATATTAATGCAAATTGGAAACTCCTTTCTAATTTCATACACTTTGGCAAGAGATTCGAGAACTCGCATATTAAGAATAACATAGGATATTCTCTTCCTATACTGGAAGGGGTAGATCCTCTATTGACGTTAACTATCTCTATACACAAATCCCTATGCCCAGAATAGACCTAATGGATGTCCTTGAGACTAAGGACTAAACCAAATCATAGTTCATTATATATAAGATAACTTTAACGATCTCAAGTCTAAGGACACTTGTACAACTATCACTCAGTGAATAACTATTGACACGTGAGTAATCTCCATTAGTTGTTCAACTTATCGAGTCATGTTCAGTGAACTTATTCCCTAATAAGCACCTACATACTAGCTATAGTGTCACCACACAAATGCCTATGAGAACAGACATCCTCCTGAAGGGAACAAGCATAGTATGTACCAATCTTTACGGATCCACTAACATCCGATTAGTTATCCTATGATCAGGAACTGTTTAAGTCTAGAGTTATCATCTTCTAGATCTCATTATTATAATCTCATTATAATTCTAGAAGCTTTACTCTAAACTATGTAGCATCTTATTTAAAACACTTTAAATAGATAAAGCCCATAATAAAACCATAACAAGTCTTTTATTAATGTCAATGAAATCAAATAGGAATACAAGAAAGTTCTTCCTAACTCATCATACATGATTGGATTTAGGACAAACACTTTCAATCTCCCACTTGAACTAAAGCACCCTGGTATCTAATACCCATCTTCTCTTTATGACGATCAAAGTTAATCTGAGACAATGACATCTCCTCTTGACATCTCCTCTTTCAATGATTTCCCTAATCAAATGAAAGCGACGCAAAACATATTTGGAATTTCTGTGAGACCTAGGTTCCTTGGCTTGTGCTATTGCTGCGTTGTTATCACAATACAACATAATAGGCTCTTCAATGCTAGGAATAACTCCCAACTCATAAACAAATTTTCTCATCCAAACGGCTTCTTTTGCAGCCTCACTTGCAGCTATATATTCTGCTTTCGCTGTGGAGTCAGCCGTTGTAGACTGTTTGGAACTCTTCCAACTAATCGCACCACCATTGAGAGTAAACACGTACCCTGACATGGATTTGGTATCATCACTTTCTGATTGAAAAATAGAGTCAGTATAACCCTCTATTTTCAACTCAGATCCACCACCAAAAACAAGAAAAATATCCTTAGTCCTTCGCAAGTACTTAAGGATGTTCTTCACTGCTTTACAGTGGTCTTCACCTGGATCGGACTGATATCTGCTCGTCACACTAATTGAATAAGCAACATCAGGCCTAGTACATAACATCGCGTACATGATAGATCCTATTGCTGAAGCATAGGGAATCTTACTCATACGCTCTCTTTCCTCAGGTATCTTAGGAGATATCTTTTCGGAAAGGGACACTCCATGGCTCATCGGTATGAGACCTCTTTTGGAGTTTTCCATGCTAAACCTTTTAAGCACTTTCTGGATGTATGTACCCTGGGAAAGACCTATCATTCTTCTAGATCTATCTCTATAGATCTTCATACCGAGAATGTAGGATGCTTCTCCCAAGTATTTCATAGTGAAGTTCTTTGATAGCCACACTTTGACTGATTGCAGCATCGGTATATCATTCCCTATAAGAAGTATGTCATCCACATACAATACAAGAAATGTTACTAGTGCTCACACTAACCTTCTTGTAGACACATGGTTCATCTATGTTTTTGATAAAACCAAACTCTTTGATTAGTCTCATCAAAATGGATTTTCCATCTACGAGAAGCTGGCTTTAAACCATATATGGTTCGCAACAGCTTACACACTAGGTGTTCATTTCCCTTGGAAAGAAATCCCTCTGGTTGTGTCATATACACTTCCTCTTCAAGTTTCCCATTGGGGAAGGCCGTTTTCACGTCCATTTTCCAGATCTCTTAGTCGTAGTAAGCAGCAATCACAAGCAAAATCTGAATTGATTTTAACAGGGCTACAGGTGAAAAAGTTTCATCAAAGTCAATCCCTTGCCTTTTTCTGAATCCTTTTGCCACGAGCCTGGCCTTATAGGTCTCCACCTGGCCATCTGCTCCAATCTTTCTTTTTTATACCCATTTGCACTCAATAGGCTTCATACCCTCAGGTGCTTCAACCAAAGTCCATACTTGGTTGGTATACATAGATTCCATTTCGGATTTCATGGGACTTTGCCATTTCTCTGAGTCAACACTACTCATAGCCTCATTATAGGTCATAAGGTCGTCATCATCAATGATTGACAACTCATTGTCATTCTCAATGACAAGGCCATAATACCTCTCAGGTTGGCAAGACACTCTCCCTGACCTACGAATGGGCTGTTCCACAGAAGGTTGTTCAGTCTGAACAAGTGTTTCCACTTGAACCGTAGTAGTTTGTGCTTCTTGAACTTCATCAAGTTCAATTTTGTTCCTACTGTTTCCTTCAAGGATAAACTGCTTTTCCAAGAAGGTAGCATGTCTGGAGACAAACACCCTATGATCGGTGTAAAAGTAATACCCTAAAGTCTCTTTAGGATATCCCACAAAACTATATTTTACGGATCGAGATTCCAGCTTATCAGGGTCAACTTTCTTGACATAAGCTGAACATCCCCAAATCTTAGCGTGTTTAAGACTTGGTTTCCTTTCTTTCCATATCTCATATAAAGTTTGAGGAACAGATTTAGAAGGCAGCTTATTCAGTAAATATGCTGAGGTTTCCAATGCATAACCCCAAAGAATACTGGAAGATCCGCATAGCTCATCATGGACCGAACCATGTCTAACAAAGTTCGATTTCTCCTTTCAGACTCCCCATTCAACTGTGGATTATATGAAGGAGTCCACTGAGAGACTATACCATTTTCTTTGAGATAATTTAGAAACTCTCCATTCAAGTATTCACCACCTCGATCTAATCGAAGAGTTATAATACTATGTTTGGTTTGTTTCTCCACTTCATGCTTATATTCTTTGAACTTTTCAAAGGCTTCAGACTTATGTTTCATCAAATACACATATCCGAATCTAGATCGGTCATCTAGCAGTTGCTCCTCAGTGTGTGAAGCACTCTACCCGTATCCACCAATAATGATCCTCTTCGATAAGCGTTTTATAAAACCAAGCTTTTATAAAAATGGAGTTTTGAGAGAGAGAGAGAGGAAGAAGATGGAGGCTAGCTCTTCTTAGGGTTTTCACAAAACCTAGAGTGTGTTTAGAATGAGCCATCTCATTCTATTTATAGGGCTCTCCTAGGGTTTTATAATATATCATTATATATATATATATTAGCCCCACATTTTATCTTTATAAAATCCTTTAATAATAATTAAAACTATTTTAATCATTATTTCTTTTTCTAAACTATTTAGAAAATTATTCTCTCTCTCATTATTTCATCAAAGAAAATATTCTTTTATGGTGTGACCCTGTAGGTTCAATATTATGCCGGTAGTAGAAATAAATGACGGTAGTAGAAATAAATAATAATAAACTTTTATTAATTATTTACATAAATACTAAAATTCACTAAATATAATTAACTGATTAATTATATTTATTCTATATCGTGAGTGATGCTTCTCAACATATCACGACTATTCGGATAATATGAATTCACTGCTTAGAATACCAAGAACCTGTCAGTGACTAGTTACCGTACAATGAATTCCTTCCACCCTTACAATATCCCGATTAAATACAAGGTATGGATCTCGTGTCAGGCCTATCAAATTTAATCATATGATTTCTTATTCATAATGCAAAGTTCATATTAATGCAAATTGGAAACTCCTTTCTAGTTTCATACACTCTGGCCAGAGATTCGAGAACTCGCATATTAAGAATAACATAGGATATTCTCTTCCTATATCGGAAGGGGTAGATCCTCTATTGACGTTAACTATCTCTATACACAAATCCCTGTGCCCAGAAATAGACCTAATGGATGTCCTTGAGACTAAGGAGTAAACTGAAGCACAGTTCATTATATATAAGATAACTTTAAAGATCTCAAGTCTAAGGACACTTGTACAACTATCACTCAGTGAATAACTATTGACATGTGAGTAATTTCCATTAGTTGTTCAACTTATCGAGTCATGTTCAGTGAACTTATTCCCTAATAAGCACCTACAGTACTAGCTATAGTGTCACCACACAAATGCCTATGAGAATAGACATCCTCCTGAAGGGAGCAAGCATAGTATGTACCAATCTTTGCGGATCCACTAACATCCGATTAGTTATCCTGTGATCGGGAACTATTTAAGTCTAGAGTTATCATCTTCTAGATCTCACTATTATAATCTCATTATAATTCTAGAAGCTTTACTCTAAACTATGGAGCATCTTATTTAAAACACTTTAAATAGATAAAGCCCATAATAAAACCATAACAAGTCTTTTATTAATTTCAATGAAATCAAATAGGAATACAAGAAAGTTCTTCCTAACTCATCATACATGAATGGATTTAGAACAAACACTTTCACTAACCATCTCATTCACCTTCAATCTTATTTCCCTTTCAAAAAACTGCCCGTGAATTCAGCTCAGCTATTTAGATTCACTTCCATTAATAGGCGGAGCTTTTCAAGTATAAAAATGAAGGTTGGAGGAACCGTAGAAACCAAAATCTAAAGCATAAATGCGAGAAAGAACCAATAGGTTGAGCAATTTTCTTACAAAAATTGACTTTCTAAGCAATCAAACAAGAAAAATACTTGGTATCACTTTGGATTTCAAATTATTGCTCTTAATATGTGTTTATTATGTTTAAATCAGTTTTTGTTTAATATTTGTTTTTGTGTTTTAATTGTAAACTTTCAACTTATTGGGGTGATCAGAGTCCCGATGATTAATCCAGAGTTAAAGATTAAAGAGGAATTCAAAATATGTATCTTTTGTTTCTTAAAATCCTCATTAATGTAAGAGAATTAGATGTTAAACACTTTGTGCATTCAAAGCAGGGGATGCATAATCAAATTCTCGATACTGCTCTATTAGGTATCCGCCTACCCGGTTAAGGTGTTATGTTATATTGTTATTATATTTACATCTTCAGAATAAATTAAGTACTCACTACTCAGTGTACAATTGTTGTGATTGTAGGTTCACAGGGTAAAAGCACTAATTGAGACTGGAAAAGAAGATCTTTTATATGTAATACCTGGAATAACATGGTCTTTCTTGTCTAGACTTGGAATAGAAAATCATGTATCACTATGCCATAAGTGCACATAGGCAACGGTTTTTATCCAGCGTTGCACGAAAAGCATTGCATTATCTACAAAATTTTCAGTTTATTGTAACACAGAAAAGAAAGCATTGCAATACATTGAAGCTACCATTGCTAATAATTGTTAGTGTTGCGCAGCATGCAGCAGTAGAGGTCATAGCGTTGCATTAGATATTTTTTTAATTAATAAATGCTACCATGGATAATAAATCTGAGGTGGCATGTTTGGGACCCATAGTTGATGACGTGGCATGCAGACGTGTCATGGCACGTCAGCATTTTGGGTCCCATATGTGGGACGTATGGGACCCACTGGTGACGTGGCATTCCATGTCAGCATGCCGACGTGACACCAGTGGGACCCACATGTGGGGCCAAAATTCTGGCATGGCATGCTGGCGTGGAACAAGTGGGGCCCACTTGCTGACGTGGCACTTCAGGAGTTGCATTCGCTTTCTGGTGTTGTAGTAGGTTATTAGTGTTGTTTTAGTTATTGTACTATTCTTAAAATTTATTTGTTATACTCATGTTCTAATTTTTTAAAAATAATTTTTAATTGGTCCAACCGTACAGATGTTGTTTCCTACTAGTTTTAGAGATGCGTAATTTATTTTTAAAAAAATAGATTTTATATCACGTGCTTTTATAATCCATGGTGCACACGGGTTCCCATTACGTAATCTTGTTTCGGGTGGTGATTCTATTTTTTTAAAATTTTTGTTCAATGATCCAACCATACGGATGATGATCCCTACTAAATTTAGAGATTTTTAAATGTTTTTTAAAAAATTAGATTTTACAGCGTGTGTTTTTATAATAGTCAAATTATGGTCAACATGGGTTCCTATAACCAAGTCTTGTCCCAAGTGATGATTCTATTTTTTTAAAATTTTTGTTCAACGATCCAACCGTATGGATGATGATACCTAATAATTTTAGAGATGTCTAAATTTTTTTAAAAAAATTAAATTTTACATCGTATGTTTTTATAATAGTCAAATTACGGTCAACACGGGTTCCTACAACTAAGTCTTGTCCCGAGTGGTGATTCAATTTTTTTAAAATTCTTGTTCAACGATCTAACCGCACGGATGATGTTCCCTACTAATTTTAGAGATGTATAATTTTTTTTAAAAAAATTAGATTTTATACCCTGTGTTTTTATAATAGTCAAATTACGGTCAACACGGGTTCCTATAACCAAGTCTTGTCCTGAGTGGTGATTCTATTTTTTTAAAAATTCTTGTTCAATGATCCAACCGTACGGATGATGTTACCTACTAAGTTTAGAAATTTATATATATTTTTTAAAAAAATTAGATTTTACATCGTGTGTTTTAATAATAGTCAAATTACTATCAACACGGGTTCCTATAACCAAGTCTTGTCCCGAGTGGTGATTCTATTTTTTAAAATTTTTGTTCAACGATCTAACCGTACTAATGATGTACCTACTAAGTTTAGAGATTTATAATTATTTTTTTAAAAATTAGATTTTACATCGTGTGTTTTTATAACAATCAAATTACGGTCAACACGGGTTCCTATTACCAAGTCTTGTCCCGAGTGGTGATTCTATTTTTTTAAAATTCTTGTTCAATGATCCAACCGTACAGATAATGTTACCTACTATTTTTAGAGATGTATAATTGTTTTTAAAAAAATTTAGATTTTATATCATTTGTTTTTATATTAGTCAAATTACGGTCAACACGAGTTCCTATAACCAAGTCTTGTCCCGAGTGGTGATTCTATTTTTTTAAAACTCTTGTTCAAGGATCCAACCATAAGGATGATGTTACCTACTAAGTTTAGATATTTATAATTTTTTAAAAAAATTAGATTTTACATCGTGTGTTTTTATAATAGTCAAATTACTGTCAACACGGGTTCCCACAACCAAGTCTTGTCCCGAGTGGTGATTCTATTTTTTTTAAAATTTTTGTTCAACAATCCAACCATACGGATGATGTTACCTACTAAGTTTAGAGATTTATAATTGTTTTTTAAAAAAATAGATTTTACATCGTGTATTTTTATAATAGTCAAATTACTGTCAACGGGTTCTTGTTACCCAGTCTTGTCCCTATTGGTGATTCTATATTTTTAAAATTCTTATTCGACGATCCAACTATACGAATGATGTTACCTACTAATTTTAAACGTATATTTTTTTTTATTAAAAAATAGATTTGATATCAAATTAGGAAAACTTGAATAACCCCTAAACTGTACTATTGTCCCGAATAAAGGTTCTATTTTTTAAAAGAAATAAATTTTAACGATCCAACCATACACATGTTAAAAGAAATTGATTTTACTGATATGTAATTCTTTTTTGAATTTTATTGACGTATTTTGTGAAATCGTATAACAATCAAACTAATTATATATTATACTTCTTTTATAATATATTGGAAATGAACAATTACTTTTTTCAATAATAAAGTATTATAAAAAAATTATGAAATATAATATATTAAACTAAATATCTTTACAAAAAAGCAAACAAGCTGTTATAAAATTAATTAATACATTTTTACAAAATTAATAAATACATTATGTTAGGTCACACAACACTGTAGAAGGGGGTTGAATACAGTGTTTAATACAATCAAATCAATTTCGAACACAAGTAACAGTAAACAGATATATTCAATATAATAAACTCTGTTACAATGGACTGTTCTCTCTCAGTTATGAACAAATATCACTAAGAGCTGCTAGGTTACAAAGTATGATCTTCTCGATAATGATAACACATATAGTGTAAACCTATGTCTGTGTTTATAAAGTACACAGTTACAAGATAACTTCTAATTGATATAGAATATAATTATGTCTCCTAAAATATATCAATCAGATATCTTATACAAGTCTTCTTATCTTCTAACTCTTTCCATGCATATCTTCTTTTATTTTAGTCTCGATCTTATATCCTGTAAATCAGCTTCCTTTCTTAACTGTAAGTCCTCCCGCACTTAAGTTCTGACATAACCTTAAGTTCTGACTTCCAGTAAGTACCGATTCCGGTAAGTACTGATATTTCCTGTTTGTTAAGATCTAAAAACTAAACATGAAACATATTAGACATGACATGTCAAATATATCTAACAATCTCCCCCAACTTGTAAATTATGCAAAAATATACAAGTTAATAGATTTGATGATGTCAAAAATATTTAAGTTCAAATGCAATGAGAGTTTAATAAGACTATTAACTGTAACTTACAGAACATGCAGCTTTACCATCATCACTGGATCAATCTGAATCCATAATGATTCTTAACAAAATCTTTTACCAGCTTATCTTCAGCTTTTCTCAGAACTTTAACTAACTGTGCTTTGACCTGCATCAGTTCTTCATCTTTACTGTCACCAATTTGATAAATGGCTGTTCTGAGAGCTTTAATTGATGTTCTTTCAAGTCCATCACCAAGTCTGATAACTCTAGGATGTGAAGAGTCTTCATTATAACATAAGCATCTTCCTTTCAAAATAACTTCCACCTTAACAGAGTTCTTCAGCATAGGAATTTCTCTTCCATCATCTTCAATAATCATTGGAATGCACTGAGAAGCCTTTGTACCAGAGATTCTGAGAAGATCTCTTATAGCCTTCAAAATGTATTCTGACCATCTTCTTGTAATATCATATTTTACTTCCAGAAGATAGTGAATATGTTGAAGCTCTCTGACAGACTTTTTTAGCACATCATTATCAGCTAGTCTGTAAGTTCTTCCATCATTGAGAAATAAGATCAATTTCTCTTTTAGATCATATTTATCATGAGCATCTATCACAATTTGAGCAGACACCTGTAACGCCCCCAAATCCGGGGTCAGAGGATTTGGTCGTCACTATAAAATCTCAATCCAAATCAACCTGTTTAATCAATAAATAAATGCCAGCGGAAGATATTTATCATTTATGACCCCAAACTATTCCAAGATCTTTTAAGGTTACAGTTCTAGAAACAAGATATCCAAATTCCATCAATAAATTTTTCACTTTCTTTTAAAACTCTTTTTAACAAAATCCAATTCAAAACTAAACCCACTAGTTTAACTTCGAAATGAAGTATACTAGGCCCAAATAAAATACACAACTATAATATAATATAATATAAACAACTTTATACAATAAAACTTACACTAGTTCGCAAACCCTGGACCAACCACCTTCCAAGAGCGTCTTCTTTGCTTCCTTGAATTACGCAGCTAAACAGCGCAAGCTAATCCTCACTGGAGGTTAAATTTGAAAACAGGCAAGTATGAGCGAAAGAAATGCTCAGCAAGATCATTATGACATATATAGGGTTGTTTTGATATAAAACCGACATCTACATTAGAGTAGAACATTTAAAATCATAATTGTTGACTCATAAAACTCTTTTTGATATTTTCAAGCGAAATGCTTCAGCAATACTTTGAATCTTGACGAGAATAAAACTCGTAAAACAGTGTTTACGGAAATATCGTAAACAATTCTAACATGAAACAATGATTATGGATTGAATCGTAAACTTTACTCAAAACCGAACTCTTGAAATTAATACTTATTTTGTTATCATATCAAATTAGATATCACTACGAACTTTGATTCTCACAACATCCCATACTGAAGTCAACACCAATCATATGTACTAATACCACCTTTGATATTTAACAACAAACTAAGTATTCTCAAATAAGAAACTGAATCAAAACCACATTTCATCTTTTATCCGAAAACAAAATACTTAATAAATCATTCCTTTTAAGATGTCAAAAGCAATATAATAATCTAGATTGGAATCCTCGAACGACGGTGTGTTGCCGCCGGTGATCAGCCGCGGAGCAACACCGGTATGCCGAAGCATATCCAACTAAACAAAGGGGTACCCAAGGCACATATCGGCCTAGCAAGGTGTTATATTCTGTATAACACATAGCTCATGCTGGACCGCCGCCACGGCCTCTTACGCAACCATCCAATCTTAAAACATTTTTATTGAAAGAGGTCATAATACTCGACACCCTTATAAGTTTTATTCGCCCATTCACTTGGGAAGAAAACCAAAACAACGTTATCTTTCTCAAAATCCACAACATTTATAAATCCGATAATTGGATAAGTAAAATCATTTAGCTATTTTGAACATAGAATAGCGAAAGAATACTTGCATAAACATAATTATTTAATTCAGCGATATATAAAACATTTATCGATTCTAAACTGAGAATAGGGAAAACAATACTTGCATGATATGATTCAAAATAAATATCACTTGAACAATAAGTGATGATAGAAATACTTGCCTTTGGGTTTTTAGCAGTTAGTCATACTCGCAAACACGCATCTATTCTGACATTCTGTCTCAAGACATCACTGTCCTTCTTTTCAACACTTGACTGATATGCTGCTCCTGCGATTGCTAGAAGCCAGATACCCAATACCATTCCATCTCATTCTTTATCCAACATCTTGTCCCGATCAACTCGAGAGATCTGCATCTATAATTAAAAGATATAGCTTTAATTGTCTAAACGATAATCACTCGACGAACTGCGCGTCAAAATCCTATCGTCTACCCATATGATAGCCCGCACATAAATATAACAGACAATTACAGGACTCTTGATCCACATACACACATAATTCATATAACACATAATCACATAACTCACGTATCACATAATTCATATAACACAGGACTCAGTACGTTTAAAACTGAAATTGGGTCAAAATACGATTTATCGATCAATAATCGACTTAGAATGACTTGTAAAACAAGTAACCTTTTGAAACAAAATGATTTAGGTCTCAAAAGTATTTTTAATGAAAGCGGAATATTATTCTGAGTCTGTACGCGTTCATTTCGTATTAAACAAACTAACGGTTGATTTATTATGAATTTTTGAGCATTTTTCGGAATTAAAACAGGTCTCCGAATCATTTTATAACTAAATAATAGTGCTCGAACACCCGAAAATAATTTTATAAGAATTATTGAGCCTGGAAAATAATTTAAAATAATATTTTAAAGCTCGAACTATTTTTCAGAATTTTTAAATCATAAGAAATAATTAACCCGAATTAAATAATCAATTAAAATTCATTAACTAAATAATTTGGATTTATTTTCAAATAATAATAAAATAATAATCTTCTGAACTAAAAATAATATTTTCTTGGAAATCGGACAGCACCTCCTCTATTTCTCGGACTGCCAGTCGATATCATATCGACACAACCAACACAATACTTTATATTTACGCGTATAAACACTCCAGAAATGAATAACACGGTTACCTGAACCAAAACTCGGACCAAAAGTGACTTCTCCAACAATTTCAAAAAATTATGAAATAAATATATAAACACTAACATGCTATAATATACACAAGTACGAAGGCGGAATTTCGGAATCGTTACCCAAAATAAATTTTGATCACCCCGAAGAGAATATATGATGTCCGGAAAATATCTCCGGAAAAATCCGAAATTAATAGCCATAGACATATACAAGCTGAGATGTTATGTGGAGTAATCACCACCGTCATACTCCTTATTAATATCCCGAAAATAAATTAAAACGGAAATATAACGAAAATATGCCCCGCAAATTTTCTTCTCAAAACCTTGCAATATATATATACATATGCGTAGGTATCGAAGCGCTGATCGTTTATATATATACCAATTGAAATTTGGACAAACGGTTTGTAAGATATGAATTTTTGAAAATTAAAAATAAATAAAAATATATAACAGAGAGGAGAGACAGAGAGGAGGGGGGAGTAGTCTGTTGAACAAATAAAAGAAATGGGGGAGGGGTATACTCGGGATGCGGGTAGTTTCTTTCCTTTTTTCCTTTTTTTTCTTTTAACAAAAAAAATTAATACAACATTTAAACAATTAGTCCAAAATTAATAATTAGCGGGAAATAATATTTAATCAAATAAATATAAAATTTATACCAAAAATTCCTAAAAATTATGAATATTCAAAAATATAAAAATATAATATATTTGAAAGTCCCACGATTTTATAAAAATGAAAATACAATTTTTGTTGGGTTTGACGTCCCGATAGGGGCCCGATCCGATAATTTTTATGAAACTGAAATATTCCTAAAATTCTCGGAATATTTTAAAACCAATAAAATAAAATTTTCATAATTTTTAAAATATTTATAAATCGCGCGTCATATCCGCATTTTACGATTTAACGAACAAACGTGCTGGTAAATGTAACCCGAAATTTTTTCGAAATAATTTTAAAATTCTCGAAATATTTAAATACTAATAAAATATAAGTTTCATGATTTTTGAAATATTCTGGAATTTAATACTGAATTTACACTTATATATCGGATCCAAAAATAGATTACTTAGCCGCTAAGTAACTATATAACGATACAATTTAATACCCGATATGGATAATTATCAAAATTGGACTTCCTATAAAATACTTTATACATAAATAAAGTAATATTATCCCACCTTCCGAGAATATGGGTTTTACCGGTCCATAAAATGATTAGCGTATCAAAATTTTTACGCCGGGACTCGTACGGGTCAAACCGTTATCCGGATTGAAAAAGTCAAAACATGAAAAATGTCCGAAATTACCAACTTCGATTAGGAAGGAGTTTTTCGAAGAGTTTTGGGTTGTAAAAACGCAAAAACAGTTGAGGTTGGACGATTCCCGGCTTTATAAAATAGTTTTGTAATTATTTAGAAAATAATTAATAAATCCATAAATCATTATAAAATCATCTAACATTCCAAAAATTAGCAGAAAAATATCACAATTATCTATATTTTATTCTGAGCACATAAAAATTAAAATACTCAAATAATATCACATATAAACACCCAAACACCAATTCCAATATCAGATAATTCACCAAAATTCACATAAAAAATCACATAAACAAATCCAAATAATTATAATAATAATATTTGAAAATATGGGATATTACACAGCACTTTGTCAAGGTGCTTTTGTTTGATTTGTTCATATGGTTTGTCTGTCAACATGAAAGGATCTCTTAGAGTAACTTCTACTCCTGTTTGTATCTTTTCTTCATCAGAACCTAATCCACCTCTATCTCTAGGTTGCTTGGCTCTCAACCCAAATTTTGCGAGTTGATTAATCATAAAATTGGATTTTGGTTCAACTGGAGTAGCTTTCTTCCATAACAGCTTCTTCCTATCAGCAATTGTCATCTTTTTCAAATCAACTTGATCATTGTCAGTGGCTGATGTCTTGATAGCTTGATCAGAATTTGTTGTTTCTTCTGTAGCTTGTTGTTCTTCATTCTGAACAACTTGAGCAGTCTCAGAGGTTGTTTTAGATTCTTTAATTAACTTTCTTCTTTTCAAAATTTGAACAGTTTCATCTTCTATAAAATCATCATGCATTGTAGCTTGATAGACAGGAACAGAAGAACTTATCTTTTTCTGAATCTTTAAAGGTTCACCAACCTTTTCTTTTCCTTTTGACTTAGGATCAATCTCAGTTTATGATCTAGTCTTGGACTTTGAAGCCTCAGAATTTGACTTTTCCTTGATCATAATGCCTTTTTCCTTAGGCCTTGGAGGTTTCTTTGCATCAGAAGCTTTAGACTTTAAATTTGTCTTCTCAGCTGCAAATCTAGCTTCTTCCTCCTTGAGAGTTTCCAAATCCATTCCTGGATTTTGTTTCAGAATTAATCTTCTAGCTATCTCCTCATCAAGTGTCTGGATTTTAGGATCTTTGTAATAAACAATAGTCTGCTTCCCCTTTAGCTTCAGAGTTTGTAAAAACTTCTGAGAGTCTTTAGATCCTGACTGAATCAGGATATCAGAACTTGACATCAGACTTTGCTTATCAGAACTTGACTTCAGACTTTTAACATTCACAGCATCAGAACTTGACTTGTTCTGTGTAGAAGATTTGTTAACATCATAAATTACTTTCTGTGGAGATTTTCCTTGAACTTTTCCTTGACTTATGTTCTTATCAGAGTTTCCATGGTCATCACCTTTGTCATCCTTCTTCTTCAGTATTTGAGTAGGTGAGCATTTGGACTTAACTACCTTCTCCCCCTTTTTGGCATCATCAGGAAGTAAGACAGAGAGAAGAAGTTCAACTGAAAATTGGATATCATCCAATTGACCTTTCTGAGAAGCTTGATTTTTTAGGACCTCAGTAATTTGGGTCTGTTGCTTCTCTTGAATCTTCTCAATGGCTTCAACTTTCTCAAGAGTAGGTCTGATATATCTATTCTTGTCAAGCTTGATCCGTAGATCTATCTTATCAGCATTTTCCTTTAGTGTATCAACCTTAGCATGAGTAATAGAATGTAGACCATGAAGACTTCTTGTACTCATAGCTGTAACCTTGAGTTGAGTCTTGAAATCAGAATTTGACAATAACTCATCAGCTTTTGACACATGCTCTGTCAGAATTTTGGTGCTTGGAATAAAATCTGATTCATTCCACTTCTTGGTCCACTCCATACCTCTGTGAGTATCCTCCCAAGGAATAAGTGCATCCTGTTCAACAAATTTCTTTACCAATGCTTCCTTGCCCAGAATGGGAGCTGGAGTTTCAACATAAACACTATCTTCAGAACTTGAAGAAGACTCATTATGTTCTGACAGCACTATGGTGTGTGAAGCAACTGGAGATTCAGGAATAACATCATCTTAATTCTGAGCATCAGAATTTATCTCCAGAACTGGTGTAGATGGTATCTCAACATCTAAGATTGGAGAGTTGACTGTAGATGGCTGAGCTGCTATAGGAGCTTCCAAATAAAGAACAGTTGGAATGTGCAGCCTAGTGATATCAATTTCAAGACTTAATCCTGAACCTTCAACTATTGTCTCTCTTACCGGAGAAACAGTAGGAGTGATCACTGTATTAGGAACAGTGTCTTGAGCTTTAGCTGGAAGGGCTTTGTTAGGAATATATGTGCATTAGTTTGATGATATGTTTAACAAAACACTTAAGTAGAAATTCAGTGTCTGTAGCCTCAACGGATAAAACCACTTTGGCTATCCGTTGATGGTGTAGCTTTACTTAGAAATAAGTCTAGTGTTGTAGCATATTTCAGTCTCTGTATTTAAGATGTAATTCTTAGAAGTTGAGAGAAACTATGAGTCATGTTGACTACTAGAAGATATGCAGATAGGAAGGCCAATTGTAAATATTTCATGCCTTGTAATTTTGTATAAATGAAGTGGTATCAACGGATGACTTAAAGACCTTCAACGGATGAGAAGCTAAGCTTCAACGGATGTCTCTAAAGCTTCAACGGATGAGAAGCTAAGCTTCAACGGATGTCTCTAAAGCTTCAACGGATAACATCCTTCAACGGATGAGTGCATCAACGGATGAAAGCTTCAACGGATGTTCTGTTGATTAACCGTTGATAAGTGGTAGTTATACCTACAAACAGTGGCACGTGGGTGAACAGAGATAACTGAGATGTGGCAGCCTAATTTCAGGAACATCAGAAAAAGCAGCCGTTCTACTCTAGTATAAAGAGACATTAAGTCAACAAAGTACTGGAGTGAACTGGAGAAGAAACAAGTGGAGATCTTACTTTATTATTTTATTATATCCTTGTCTTCACTTGTAAACTTGGTAATATATAAACCAAGTAGTAGCTAGTAATTAGAAAAGAATTTTTCCAGAGCTGTTTAGAAAAATCTTGAGAGAAAAATTATCTAGTTTGTACTAGGATGCAGCTGTGATCAAATTCTTAGATCACAGAATTTCTGAAATACCATCTCTGGTGGAACAACAAATCCACCAGAAAAGTTTTTAAAGGTTTATTGTGTTCTTAACATTTGTGTTTTGAATATATATCTGTCTGTATCAGCTTAAAGCAATTCACACACTTGTTCATCTTGAACACACAGTCTTTATAAACTGCTCAAAACTTGAAAAAGTTTTGAGATTTACATTCAACCCCCCTTCTGTAAATCTCATTGTTAGTTCTCTAGAAATAACAATTGGTATCAGAGCAAGCTCTTGACAAACAAAGAGTTTAAAGATCTTGGAATCTAACAAAGATGAGTAAGAAGGATATTGGAGTAAAAATCCCAGTTCTTGACAGAGACAGTTATCACCACTGGAAGGTGAAAATGCACCTTCATCTACTCTCCCAAGATGAAGGTTATGTAAACTGTATTGAGAATGGTCCTCACATTCCCCACAAAGTAGCCACAGTTGCTACGGCCACAATTGCTGTTGGTCAATCCATTCCAAAACCTAGAGCAGAATGGACAATGGAAGACACAGAAGAAGTCCACAAGGATAAGAAGGCTATGAACATTTTGTTTAATGGTCTTGACAAGGATATGTTTGATAATGTGATAAATTGCTCAACTGCCAAAGAGGTTTGGGACACAGTTCAGCTGCTGTGTGAAGGTACAGAACAAGTAAAAGAGAACAAGATGCAGCTTCTCATTCAACAGTATGAGTATTTTCATTTTGAAGAAAATGAATCTTTAAATGACACATTTAACAGATTCCAAAAGCTGTTGAATGGATTGAAGCTGTATGGTAGAGTGTACCAGGTGAAGGATTCAAATCTTAAATTCTTAAGATCCTTGCCAAAGGAATGGAAACCCATGACTGTCTCCTTAAGAAACTCTCAGGATTATAAGGACTTCACTCTTGAAAGATTATATGGAATCTTGAAGACTTATGAACTAGAGTTGGAATAGGATGAGGTATTGGAGAAGGGGAGAAAGAAAGGAAGTTCAGTTGCATTGGTAGCTGAAAATGAGAGGGAATGCAGATAAGAAACTGTGAGATCTACATCAAACTCCAAAGATGGTACAAGATATCAGGAATCAAGCAAAGGAAAAGAGCAAGTTGCTGAGAATAAAGACAACTCCAGTCAAGATGACTCTGATAGTGTTGATGAGCATCTTGCATTTCTGTCCAGGAGATTTGCAAAGATGAAGTTTAAGAAAAACACTAGAGCCACTAAACCTCATAAGAACATGGTGGACAAATCAAAGTTCAAGTGTTTCAATTGTGGTATAAGTGGACACTTTGCAAGTGAGTGCAGAAAGCCAACTTCTGAAAAGAAGAAATTTGACCAAGTAGATTACAAGAAGAAATATTTTGATCTGCTCAAGCAAAAGGAAAAGGCTTTCATTACTCAAGAAAAAGATTGGGCAGCTGATGGAGAGGAAGAGAATGAAGATGTGGAGTATGTCAACTTAGCTCTCATGGCTGATTCTGAGGAAAATGAAGTTAGTTCATCAAGCAATCAGGTAACAACTCAGGTAATCACTACTGATGTAACACAACTTACTAAAGAAGAGTGCAATGATGCTTTTAATGACATGTCTACTGAATTGTATCATTTGCGTGTGTCTCTTAAATCTCTTGCTAAAGAAAATAGTAGGATTAAAGAGAACAATCTGTTTTTAAGTAATAGAAATGCTATGTTAGAAGATAAGTTGATTGACCTAGAGAAAACCAAGCTGCATTGTATATTTGTTGAGAATGAACTAGCTGAATCTATTAAGAAAGTAGAAATACTTTCTAATCAATTAAAGAGAGAGCAGGAGGTGATTAAAGCCTGGAAAACATCTAGGGATGTTAGTGCTCAAATTGCCAAGGTCCAAGGAATTGAATCATTCTGTGAAACTGCCTGGGATAAAAACAAAAAGAAACTAGAATTAATTGATGGGCTGTCAACGGATGTGGAATCAACGGATGATGAAGGTTATCCGTTGAAGGAAGAAAATGAGCATCCGTTGAAGGTTCCTCAATTAAAATAGGCAGATGTTTCTAATAGTGAAAATCTAAAGAAACTCAACAAAAAGTTTGGTTCAACTTCCAAGAACTTTGTTAAAGAAGAAGCAAGCACATCCAAAGATGTCAGTAAGGTGAATATAGGGCACATGACCTTAGAACAGTTAAATAATAGGCTCAAGATGGTTGAGGATAAAAAGGAAACTAAAAGAAAATCTAACAGAAATGGGAAGGTAGGTGTTAACAAACATGACAATTACACACCTGATAGGTATGCTCCTAGAAAAAGCTGTGTGCATTGTAGTAGTGTTAATCATCTATCTGCTAATTGCAAATCTATTAAGAAAACCCCCATAACTGTACCCTCTTCCATGCCTAACATGTCTGCATCACCTCTACATGCTATGCCTACTATGTCTCAACAGAATCCTTATGCACATTTTGCAAATATGCCATATTTTAACAATCCTTATCTTGCTGCATTTAGTATGCCTCAAATGCCATACAATATGCCTATGTGGAATAACATGTATGCACAATCCATTCCTTATCATATTCCAAATGTGCTAAATGATTCTGTGACTAACCCTACACCTCAACCAACTACATCCAAGACCAAGGTTGACTCAAAGTTACCTAAGTCTAGAGATGCAGGAGGAATGAAGTCTAGGAGAAAGGCTAACAAGAATGGACCCAAGGAAACTTGGGTACCAAAATCAAATTGATTGATTTTATGGTGTGCAGGGAAATAGAAGAAATCTATGGTACTTGGACAGTGGCTGTTCAAGACACATGACAGGAGATTTCTCCCTGCTCACAGAGTTTAAGGAAAGAGCTGGCCCTAGCATAACCTTTGGAGATGACAACAAAGGGTTTACTATGGGATATGGCTTGATTTCAACAAGGAATGTCATCATTGATGAAGTTGCATTAGTTGATGGTCTCAAACATAACTTACTGAGCATCAGTCAACTATGTGATAAAGGGAATACAGTTTCCTTCAATTCTGAAGCCTGTGTTGTCACTAGTAAGAAAGACAACAAAGTGGTTCTAACTGGAGTTAGAAAAGGAAATGTGTACTTAGCTGACTTCAACTCTGCAAATGCAGAATCTATTACTTGTCTCTTCAGCAAAGCAAGTTCAGTTGAGAGTTGGCTATGGCACAAGAAGCTATCCCATTTGAATTTCAAGACAATGAATGATCTAGTCAAAAAGGACCTAGTAAGAGGAATTCCTCTTGTTGAATTCTCAAGGGATGGTTTGTGTGATGCTTGTCAGAAAGGCAAACAAAGGAAAGCATCATTCAAAAAGAAGCTTGAAACAACAATTGATGAACCATTACAGCTGCTACATATGGATTTGTTTGGACCAGTCAATGTATTGTCAATTGCAAGAAAAAGATATTGCTTAGTGATTGTAGATGATTTCTCAAAGTTTTCATGGGTCTATTTTCTTGGATCAAAGAATGAAGCAAGTGAAATCATTATCAATCACATCAGGCAAGTCAATAATCATCCTGACCTGAAGGTTAGGAATATCAGAAGTGATAATGGAACTGAGTTCAAGAATTTATCAATGAGGTTGTTCTGTGAAGAAAATGGAATCATGCATGAGTTCTCAGCTCCAAGAACACCTCAGCAAAATGGGGTAGTTGAAAGAAAGAACAGATCTTTAATTGAGGCTGCCAGAACAATGCTTGAAGAATCAAAGTTACCAACATATTTCTGGGCTGAAGCTGTTAATTATGCCTGTTTCACTCAAAATATCTCTTTGATCAATCAAGCTAAAGGCATGACTCCTTATCAGTTGTTCAAGAGAAGAAAACCAACCCTAAACTTTCTTCATGTCTTTGGATGTAAATGCTTTATACTAAGGAATCAATCTGACCATAAAGGGAAGTTTGATGCAAAGGCTGATGAAGGGATATTTGTTGGTTATTCAGCTGGAAAATCTTATAGGGTCTACAATCTAAGAACCAACATTGTTATGGAATCTGTGCATGTTGTGTTTGATGATAAAAAGATTGATGGACTAACAGATGAGGGACAATATGAGAGACTCAAATTTGACAACATTGAGATATATTGTGATGATAGTGAAGAGGAGACTGATGGAGATAACACTTCAAAAGGGATTCAAAACATGCCCTTGGATAATGCACAAAATACTGCATCCGTTGAAAGTCAGAATTCTGCATCCGTTGATAGAGGCAATGCAGTATCCGTTGAAAGACATGGTGTATCATCCGTTGAAGTACTAAATAAAGCATCCGTTGATCATAGTTTATCAACGGATAATCGATTTACATCATCAGTTGATAGAACTCCAAGTTCCCTGCAAAGGACCAACAACTCAGGGGGAGTTTCAACTAGTCAACACTCTGTCTCACATCATGACAATACTGAGGCCACCTCATCTAGAGCACATCTTCCACTTCAAAGGAAATGGACCAAGAATCATCCCTTTGAACTGATCATTGGTGATGCATCATCTAAAGTGCAAACAAGAAGAGCTACTCAAGATGAATGTCTGTATAGTAGTTTTCTATCTCAGGAGGAACCTAAGAAAGTGGAAGAAGCCTTATTGGATCCAGATTGGATATTAGCTATGCAGGAAGAGCTAAACCAATTTGAGAAAAACCAAGTTTGGAAGCTGGTACCCAAACCAAAGAACAAGAGTCCTATTGACACAAAATGGGTATTCAGAAACAAGATGGATGAAAATGGCATTATCATAAGGAATAAAGCCAGATTGGTTGCTAAAGGCTATTCTCAGCAAGAGGGAATAGATTTTGATGAGACATATGCTCCTGTTGCAAGACTTGAAGCCATCAGAATTTTTCTAGCCTATGCAGCTCATGCCAATTTCAAAGTCTATCAAATGGATGTCAAGAGTGCATTTCTAAATGGGAAATTAGAGGAAGAAGTCTATGTAAGTCAACCTCCAGGATTTGAAGATTCAAATTTTCTAGACTATGTATATTATCTGTTGAAAGCACTCTATGGACTGAAGCAAGCACCTAGAGCCTGGTATGAAACTTTATCAAAATTTCTTTTGGAGAATCACTTCACTAGAGGTACTGTTGATAAAACTCTCTTCTTTAGGAATGTTAATGGCTCTAGTATACTTGTTCAAATTTATGTAGACGACATAATATTTGGTTCTAAAGATGATAAACTTTGTAAAAAGTTTGCTAAGCTAATGCAAAGTAATTATGAAATGAGCCTTATGGGAGAACTAACCTATTTTCTTGGTTTACAAATTAAACAAGTTAGTAATGGAATTTTCATTAGTCAAACTAAATATATTCATGATCTTTTAAAGAAGTTTGACTTAATGGAATGTTCATCTGCAAAAACTCCCATGGCCACTGCCACCAAACTTGAATTAAATAAGACTGAAAGGTCTGTGGACATTACAAGTTATAGAGGCATGGTTGGTTCACTTTTATATTTAACTGCTAGCAGACCAGATATAATGTTTGCTACATGTCTGTGTGCTAGATTTCAAGCTGATCCTAGGGAGTCTCACTTAATAGCTATCAAAAGGATTTTCAGATATCTCAAGGGTACACCAAATTTAGGTATTTGGTATCCTAGAGAATCTGGATTTGATCTAATTGGTTATTCAGATGCAGACTATGCAGGTTGCAAAATAGACAGGAAAAGTACAACAGGCTCCTGCCAATTCCTGGGAAACAAGCTTGTATCATGGTTTAGCAAAAAGCAAAATTCAGTCTCTACTTCTACAGCTGAGGCTGAATACATTACTGCTGGAAGTTGCTGCTCTCAAGTGTTATGGATGAGAAATCAACTTCTTGACTATGGACTTCATGTTGATAGAATTCCTATCTTTTGTGACAACACAAGTGCCATAGCCATAACAGAGAATCCTGTACAGCACTCAAGAACCAAGCACATTGATATCAAGTACCACTTCATTAGGGAGCATGTCATGAATGGTACAGTGGAACTACATTTTGTTCCAAGTGAACAACAAATTGCAGACATATTTACCAAGCCACTTGATGAATCAACATTCACAAGATTAGTAAGTGAGCTAGGTATGCTTAATTACTCTTAAAATTCATGTCCTTATTGCAATTTGAATTGAAGCCTGAAATATATTAGTTACTAGAACAAATTTGACTTTTAACAAAGTTTATTCCATCAACGGATGTTTCCTATCCGTTGAAAGTCAAAATTGCTCTATCAACGGATATTCATTATCCGTTGAAAGACAAATACATTTCTGGAATTTTTATCCGTCAACGGATAAAACTGAAGTACCTTTCAACGGATGACAATTTGCCTTATCCGTTGAAATGTCACATCAGTCGATTCAGGTGTTTCACAGCCGTTGATTCTATTTTCTTAATCGTTGATACTCATACATACATCTGTATGTATTGGTTTTAAAGGTAGTTGTTAGGATACTTACAGTTTATTCTTAAACGGCTGAAATTCACTAACATATACTTATTGATTAATCTTTTACTAATTTTTTTTTTGAAAGCATATAAGCCCTTCTGATTTTTCATTTTTACTTTACGCTTTCTTAAAATTTCAAGCATTTACCATTTTCTCTCTGCAAAACCTTCAAGTTATTCTCTGCAATTTCTACTCACAACAATGGCACCAGTCGTGAAAATTATGTCTCAATCTGGGTTCATCTATGAGAAGAACAATTTCATAGCTTTGGTAGAAAAGAATGAAGCCCATTCAGACTATCACAAAATGATGGACTTCATCAAAAACTGTAAACTTAGCTATGCAATGCTGGAAGCCCCAACGATTTACTGTGAAGTAGTTGAGGAGATTTGGACAACTGCTGAGTTCAACTCCATAGATATGACTATCTCCTTCACTCTCAAAGGTAAAAATCACTGTATTAACTGTGATGATTTACAAGCATGTTTTAAATTACCTGAGAACAATGCCATGACACCACACACTGATAATGATGTATCCAGCATGTTAGATTCCATAGGTTATTCTCTTAACTCTGCTAGTTTAGGGAGTATTAGAAGAAAAGGCCTTAGGAAAGAATGGAGTTTTCTTGGGGATGCCTTTATAAAGGTTTTCTCTGGGAAAATTAGTAATTTTGATGCAATAACTTCATCTCTTGTTAATATGCTCTATATGCTTGTTTCTGATAGGTATTTTAACCTTAGCAACTATGTGATGCTAGAATTGGGTACTAGATTAGGTAACAAAGCTAATAGACCTAATAACATCTATTATGCTAGATTCTTTATGTTATTGGCTAACCATGTTGCTGAAGGTTTGGTCATAATCAATGAGAATAATAAACTCAAGTGCTGGGCACAAGAGAAAAGAGTTCTTGCAGATTTATTGAGAATGGATCTCAACAGCAGTGTGCCATTGGTATATTTACCAATCATGAATGCACCTCAGGTAGGTGAGGTAATTGCTTCTACAACTCCTACTTCTTCCAACCTCTCTATTTCTTTATCTTCTAGTGTGGCCATGAAATCTGTGACAATGCCCCAACAGATTTCTACCAAGGTCACCAAAACTAAACTTTCAAAATCAAAGACAAAGAAAACCACCTCTGTTGTTTCTCAAAAGACAACAGTTGTAACACCAACCATTAACCCTGAGGGGAGTGAACAGGGTGTGAGTGGTGAGGGGAGGGGTGAACATCAAAGAAACCCCTAGGATAAGGAAGGAGAGTTAAGTGCTTCCCAAGCTAGCCAAGCCATAATTTCTCAAAAAGCTGTGGTGGTTGAAAAGGTATCTAGCACATCCCTAGTTGCATCCTCCCAAAAGGATGTTACTATTAAAAATAGTTCCCAACCAGGAACACAGAACAAAAGAGGGAGGGACACTGAAGCCAAACACTCACCAACAAAGGCTTTTATTAGAAGAAAGAAGGCTAGAACCCAATCTTCTACACAGGGTGCACACACTGCACAGATACATCCATCTGTATCTATGCCTTCTCAAACTCAGTTTGATGTGGCTCCAATAAATGTGGAGTCACAGCCCCATTCTCTCACAATAATCACACATCAATCACCAAACACTTCATCACCATCTCTGGATGTGGATATGTTATTCCCATCAATTCCTGATTCTCCCTCTTTACAACTCAGGGAGGAGCCCCACTCAAATATAGGTGATCATCATCTCTTAGATGATTTGTTGGATCACCCGCAAATTCTTTCAGATATAATTGAAGGATCTGTGTCACCACATCTCAAATCAATCTACACAGATTCAACAGTTATATCACTTTCAATTTCAACTTCTTTTCCTTCTTCAACGGATATCACTCATCCGTTGACAAGTGGTTGCTCTTCAACGGATAAGCTTAACAGCAGTTATCCGTTGATAACATCAGTTTCACCTTCAACGGATATTCCACATCCGTTGATAGTCTCTACACACATAACTGAATCAATTCCAAGTGTAGAAGACATGAATACTGTGCAATCACTCTTAGGATTGAGGGAAGGGAGTGAAAATTTGAGTGAGAGGCTGGGTTGCTCCCAGGCAAAAGGAGAGATTGAGAGCTCAAAAATGCATGCTATTTCTTCCAGCATGGCAAAAGTAAGTGAGAGGAGTACCACCTTAGTAGGTGAAGGTGAGGGAGTGAGTTGTGTGAGCCAGGGGGAGCCCCTGATGCAAGAAAATAGAGAAAAAGAGAGAAAGGCAGGTACAGTAGATATAAGGGTGGAACCAGCCATTGCTAGTGAGTCAATGATTGTGGATGATGCTGAAAAGGAAAGACAATTTCAGCAACATTACAAAGCTGTAATTGATAACATTTCCTTGGATGCTGACACTTTTACTCATCCTGTGTCAGCCTATCAAATGTTGGCTGCTCAGGGCAATGAGGAGGCAGAAAAGACACTACATCTAGTACACACAACAGAATCTCTTCAAAGGGATAAAGCTGCTATTAACAAGATGCCTTCTACAGCTGGTGAGCCATCTGAGGAATTTGGAGTAAATTCTGATGATGATGACTCTGTTTCTTTTGATGGAAGCATGAACTTAGGGGGAGATGAAGGCCCTAGTTCAATTCCAAATCTACCTGAATGGGCTTTGACAAAGGAGTATAGATCAGGGGAATTCAATGTCTCCTTAGTCAAACAAATCAACACTATTCAACAGGCCATTCAGAACACTTCACATGCAAGTATCAAGGCTATCCTTTAAGCTCACCTGGAAGGATATTGCTGACTTGAAATCCTACAGTTCTGAAAAATTGGATTCAGTCATGCCCTATGGTACATTGCAGGACTTGGTTTTGAGATTGAAAAAGGAATCAGTTACTGAGAAAAGGCTGGCCAAGTTGGAAGACAGAGTTCAAGTTATTGAAGATTCTGTGGCCACCATTCTTCACAACCAACAATCTCAAACCAGTCTCCTAATGCAGCTGGCAAAAGCACAAGGCTTGACCCCTCTCCTTGATGATAACAAAAAGGGGGAGAGTAAAAGGGAAGGGGAAGGAGAGCCATCTACAAAAATCAAAATATCTAAAGTGCTAGTTCCTGCCATCACTACTTCTCCAATCATTCAAATCAAAGGAAAGCCTGATGGAATTGATTTGATTCAGCTAGCAGCAGCTGAAATTCAAGTGAAAGAGCAAAGGAGGAGAATTGATGAAAGGTTGCAACTGTTGTTTGGCTCTACACAAGATAAATCAACATCTGTGAAATATAGCACAAAGATTGAACCAATCAACATGGAGCTCAAGCCAGTAGGGAGACATAAGGATGGAGAAGCTTCTTCCAAAGAACTACAAGCTATAATTCTCAAGCCCAATAAAAGATCCAATAAGGACTCTACAAAGAATCCTTTAAAAGAAGTGGACTTTCCTCCTCCAAAAGCTGATGAGAACAAGCTTTTAGGTAGGAGTATTGCTTATCTCAAAGAGACAATGGATGAGGCTGTAAGGAGAAATAGGGCTATTATCTCTAGAGAGGGAAAGAGCATATTTGTGATGCAAGGACATCCCAAATTCTCAATAGCCAAGAAGGAAGAAGTCAAGCAACTAAAGGCTGACAAAAGAGCACAAGCAAAGCTTGAACAACAGCTAAAGTCAAGTCAAGTTGAAGAAGAGAAAGGAATTGAAGTCAGGGGTGAAGACAAGATTGCAAACCTAGATGAGGTTTTTGGGAGTATATTTGGTGAGAGTATGGAAGAAAGAGAAGAATGGCAGAAGGGAAACAGAAGAAAGGCCAAGGCACATAGAAGGAGTGAAGATAATACTGAAGTAACTAAATCTATATCTAAACCACTACCTTCCATACCTGAACCTCTTGTTGCTAATCCCACTATAAACATCCATGGTGAACCAACATTCCAAAAGAGGAACCTATTGATTGGGACACCATCAAATTGCCTACCTTTCTAACCACTCTTCCACTACCAAAGAAACAGAAAAGAAAACCCAAATCTACACCTCCCATAACCTCTAAGAAATTCACTCAAAAACAAAAGCCTAAGCCTAAGCCATCCATTTCTAAAGATGATTATGTTCACATCTGTGACATAAAAGAAATTTCAGACATTGAACTCTATCTGGATGAGCTGGAGGATGTAAGAGGAATAGCTGCTTACAGACAGCTACCAGAGAGATTAGTGTTCAGATACAAAGGAGCTGGGGAAAGAACATGGCCTCTCCACAGGATTCTGAATGAAGGCTACTCTACCTTGATTAGAGTCTTTTCAGCTATACAAAAGGATTCTGGCTTTACCAGAACTGCCAAGACTGAAATTCTCAACAAGATTGCCAATATAAGGAAAACTTGGAGGGAGCCCAATGCTTTACCCAGGACTTTACTCATTCAAGAAAGGGGAATTACAATTCACGAATCACCTCATTGGTTGATGGAATTTAGAGATGATAAAGGAGTCAGAAGATTTTTCAGACTTGAAGACCAACTCAAGATTGCCAGCAATGAAACTCTCAAGGAAATGCAATCTAAGTTGGATATCAGTGTTGAAGATGAAGCTGAATTCTTCAGACAACTCCAACTCCAAATTGAGGAAAATGACAAAGGGCTAGGAAAGGAAACCAGGGAACAAAGAAGAAAAAGATGATTTGCTCAGGCTAAAGGAGTATCCTTGGAAATACTGTAAATCTTCAATTTCCTCCTAGTACATACATTTTTGCAGCATTTTCAAATTTCTACTTAGTTTCAATTCATATATCTGTTAAGTGTTTTGTTATCATCAAGTTAACCCTGAATTTATGCCTACAATTCTTATAGACATAAATAGGGGGAGATTGTTAGGAATATATGTGCATTAGTTTGATGATATGTTTAACAAAACACTTAAGTAGAAATTCAGTGTCTGTAGCCTCAACGGATAAGACCACTTTGGCTATCCGTTGATGGTGTAGCTTTACTTAGAAATAAGTCTAGTGTTGTAGCATATTTCAGTCTCTGTATTTAAGATGTAATTCTTAGAAGTTGAGAGAAACTATGAGTCATGTTGACTACTAGAAGATATGCAGATAGGAAGGCCAATTGTAAATATTTCATGCCTTGTAATTTTGTATAAATGAAGTGGTATCAACGGATGACTTAAAGACCTTCAACGGATGAGAAGCTAAGCTTCAACGGATGTCTCTAAAGCTTCAACGGATGAGAAGCTAAGCTTCAACGGATGTCTCTAAAGCTTCAACGGATAACATCCTTCAACGGATGAGTGCATCAACGGATGAAAGCTTCAACGGATGTTCTGTTGATTAACCGTTGATAAGTGGTAGTTGTACCTACAAACAGAGGCACGTGGGTGAACAGAGATAACTGAGATGTGGCAGCCTAATTTCAGGAACATCAGAAAAAGCAGCCGTTCTACTCTAGTATAAAGAGACATTAAGTCAACAAAGTACTGGAGTGAACTGGAGAAGAAACAAGTGGAGATCTTACTTTATTATTTTATTATATCCTTGTCTTCACTTGTAAACTTGGTAATATATAAACCAAGTAGTAGCTAGTAATTAGAAAAGAATTTTTCCAGAGCTGTTTAGAAAAATCTTGAGAGAAAAATTATCTAGTTTGTACTAGGATGCAGCTGTGATCAAATTCTTAGATCACAGAATTTCTGAAATACCATCTCTGGTGGAACAACAAATCCACCAGAAAAGTTTTTAAAGGTTTATTGTGTTCTTAAAATTTGTGTTTTGAATATATATCTGTCTGTATCAGCTTAAAGCAATTCACACACTTGTTCATCTTGAACACACAGTCTTTATAAACTGCTCAAAACTTGAAAAAGTTTTGAGATTTACATTCAACCCCCCTTCTGTAAATCTCATTGTTAGTTCTCTAGAAATAACAGGCTTCAATGATAATTGGCTCTTTTGAGATCAGAGATTCCAGATCCCCTTCCTCAGCTTCTGCATAATCTTTAGATGGAGATTTAGCATTATACCTCTATGCCCTCATTTTCTTTAGTCTCCTTGCCAATGAAGGAGTTGCCTTTTCAACAGAGTTTACAGTTCTTTTCCTCTTCAAAGTATCAGAACTTTGAGCTTCAGAATTTACCTAATGGATTGACCCTTCACCTTCTGTTTCTTTCTGAAAATTGACATTCTCAGCTTCAAGTATCATAGGTTCTGAAGCATGAACCTGTGCTTCAATTTGTCTCAAATCATCACAATTTATTATTGACCATAATTGTAATCAAAACATTCATCAAGAGATATAGTTCAAATAGATGAAGTAAAGATTAACAGACTACAATAAGAACATTCACATAATATGAGAGAAACAGAGACGAAATCTTGCAATCAAAGGAAATTTCATTAAAATATCCAAAAAGTACATCTTATGAAATTTATAGATTTCATGCAAAAGATTACAATATAAGCCTAGTCTAAGATCGTGAACATCAACAACCTTAGTCCTAGAAGAAAACCTATCGACTAGTTCCTCCTGCTGCTGATAATGAGCACTGCAAGACGGATGATCCGTTCTTGCTGAAGCAGAGCCTCTCTCCGTTCTTCTTCCAAACGATCAAGATGGGGCTGATAGTCCATCAAAAAGAACAAGAGGTTTGTGTGAACCTCTTGTGGAACCAAGTTCCAGATCTCTTCAGGAATGGCGGTGACATGCCATTCCTGTTGCTAGTCATCACAACTAAACTCTACATTGAAATTTTCATAGTTCATAAACATGTTGAAAAGAACCATTTTTGTTTATGAAGGAGAAAAATGATGAGAATTAAAAGAGAGAATGAGTCTGTGTCAGAATGGAAGATGATTTGGCTGAGATGAAATATCGGTTTAAATAGCCAATGGAATACCAAGGGACTCAAGGACTATTTAACCATTAAGAGTAGAAATAATGATGCCTCGTCTCCCTAGACTGATGTGTAATAATAACAGTTAGTAAACAATGAAAGCATGAGTTAATGGGCACAGGAAATAAGTAACAATTACTGTGCACATGCAGTTTTTCAAGACAAACATGTTTACCACTAACCATTAATGATTATGACTGTTTTTATCTCACCTAATTATATTTTGATTAAATATGACCGTTCAGTATTTACCATAAATAAGTCAAGTAAATAAATAATGCCACGTAAGCATTAAAGTTTCCATCAGGATTTACATCAGAACTTGACTATTATCAGAGCTTAATGGTCATCAGAATATGGCTTCTGTACTCAAAAAGTGAATGTTTGTTTCTGTAATTCTTCATACAAATACCAACTTGTTTTCTTCAGAGTGTAATCATCAGATGTTCCATCAGAACTTCCATCAGAACTTGTCCTCAGAATTTATGCATATGACACTTAATTATTTGTCAGAAACAACTTAATCACCACAGTAATTTTCATCATTCATATGGAGTGAAAGTGTGTGCAATCAGCAGAATATTAGATAAAGATTAAAGTCTGATATACTTCAGTACATCTTAGAAATAAGGCATAACTAAGAAAAGTGCTTAAAATCTGTCATTAATTATGAAGTCTACTATAGAACAAATTTATGCAGGAGTCCACCTCAACTGTTTGTGCTCATTTTATGCATCTTTTGAAATTCCTTTTTACAGTGGCTTCTCAGTGTAAGTGAGTCACAACTGCTTATTAGAATTTATGCTATTATCAGAGTATTTCTCCAGTAATCGTAGAATGTGAAAAGTCACCAAGAAAAATTTATTTGCTTTTCTAATCCATATTACTTAATACCAGCAATGCACTTGGGTCTTCCCTTTCACATATTTACTCTAGATCTTAAAGGAGTACCTGACTTTTATTTTCTTTTCTTTTCTTTTGATAAGTGAGGCTTATCATCATTTAATTCATCCTTAAGATTTACTGACATCAGAATTTGACAGATAAGAAGCAAGAATCTAGTTTGTGACTTAGTAATAAGATACACAAAGTAAACTTGACTAAGCTCAATATCATAATTTACTTGTGTTAATGAGTTTCCACATAAACAACTAATTCAAACATGGGATTTCTAGTATGTTAAAGACTACTAGGTCAGCATCTGGCACAGTTATCCTCATTGGATTGAATTGTCACAGAACATTCAAAACACTTATCAGAGTATATAGATCCACATTAGATAACAATCAGCATTTAATGAATTTCATTTTAAGCACAGATTACATGAAGATAAGACAATCTATAAACACTGATCATTAAGTCTGATGCATGAGAACAAAAACTAAGCAGATTTAGAGAAAGAACCTGAAACCATTCCACGTTCATTTACCAGTCTTATAAACTAGCTTCACATAGTGGTTTTGTGAATATATCTGCTAGTTGTTGATCTGTTGGAACAAAATACAATTCCACTATACCTTCCATCACATGTTCCCTTATGAAATGGTACCTAATGTTCATGTGCTTTGTCATTGAGTGTTGAACTGGATTACCTGTCATAGCAATAGCACTTTGATTATCACAGTAAATAGGTATTTTAGAAAATTCTAACCCATAATCCAATAACTGATTCTTCATCCAAAGAATCTATGCACAACAGCTTCCTGCAATAATATATTCTGCTTCTGCAGTTGATGTGGAAATTGACTTATGTTTCTTGCTAAACCAAGAAACCAATCTGCCTCCAAGAAATTGGCAGCTTCCACTAGTGCTTTTCCTGTCTATTTTGCATCCTGCAAAATCTGCATCTGAGTAACCTATTAGCTTAAAATATGATTCTCTAGGATACCACAATCCTAGATCAGCTATACCCTTGGGGTACTTGAGAATTCTTTTCACAGCTATTAAGTGAGGTTCTCTTGGATCAGCCTGAAATCTTACACAAAGACATGTAGCATACATGATATCAGGTCTACTTGCAGTTAAATAGAGTAAAGAGCCAATCATACCTCTGTAGTGAGTAATATCTACTGATGAACCAGTATCTTTATCTAACTTGGTTGCAGTGGCCATAGGAGTGGATGCAGTTGAACAATCTTGCATTCCAAATTTCTTTAGTAAATTTCTGGTGTACTTGGATTGACAGATAAAAGTACCTTCTTCATTTTGCTTAACTTGAAGTCCCAGAAAATAGCTGAGTTCTCCCATCATACTCATTTGATATCTTAACTGCATTAGTTTTTCAAACCTTTCACAGAGTTTGGCATTTTAGAACCAAATATGATATCATCAACATATATTTGTACCAAAAGTAGGTCCTTTCCTTGGTTGAGGTAGAACAGTGTTTTATCAATTGTACCTATCTGAAATCCACTTTTCAGAAGGAATTGAGCTAAAGTCTATTACCATGCTCTAGGAGCTTGCTTAAGGCCATAAAGTGCTTTGTCAAGCCTGTAGACATGATTTGGAAATTTTGAATCTACAAAGCCTGAAGGTTGTTCAATATAGACCTCTTCTTCCAATTCTCCATTAAGAAAAACACTTTTCACATCCATTTGAAAGACTTTAAACTTTTTGTGAGCAGCATAAGCCAAAAATATTCTTATGGCTTCCAATCTAGCAACTTGTGCAAATGTTTCATCATTATCAATACCCTCCTGTTGAGAGTAGCCTTTAGTTCCTTGGAATTATGCCATCACTGTCAGTTTTATTTCTGAACACCCATTTTGTGCCAACAATGGATCTGTTCTTTGGTCTTGGCACTAGGGTCCAGTCTTTATTTTTTTCAAATTCATTTAACTCTTCCTGCATTGCTTCCACCCAATCAGCATCTTGAAGAGGTTCTTCCACTTTCTTTGGTTCAGTCTGAGATAGAAAAGAATGATAGAGACATTCATTTGATGTTGCAGTTATAGTTCTGACACCTGCTTCAGGATCTCCAATTATTAAGTCAGGTGTATGTGATTTGGTCCACTTCCTTGTAGATTGAAGTTGACTTCTAGAACTGGATCCTCCCCCATGATCCAAGTTGTCTCCATCAGCATTTTCTGATGCTCCCCCTGTAGTTATGCTCTCTGAGACTTCAGAATTTGACTTGGATCTTTTAGGATTTGAAGTATCAGGGTTTCCAGAATTATCAGAATTTGGCTCATCAGAACTAGATGAATCAGAACTTGAAGAGCCAGTGACAGGTTCTGATGCTTCTTGAGAGTCTTGAGATGTGGTAGGATTTCCAGCTTGCTTCCCCTGGATAAGTGCATTTTCCTTTGGAGTTGTTACCACAGTTTCAATGACATCAGAACTTAACCCGTCAGAACTTACAGGATCAGATTTTAAGTCATCAGAATTTGTAGAATCAGAATTTAAGTGTTCATTTTCAAATCTCAGCTGATCATGATCACTGAAATCTTCAAGTCTGGTAATCTTCTTATCATCAAACGATACATTGATAGATTCCATGACAACCCTTGTTCTTAAATTATAGACTCTGAAGGCTTTTTTGGAAAGTGGATATCCAACAAAAATTCCTTCATCAGCTTTTAGATCAAATTTTGACAGCTGTTCATGATGAGTCTTAAGAACAAAACACTTGCAACCAAATAAATGAAAGTATTTCAGATTTGGCCTCTTTTTCTTCACCATCTCATATGGTGTTTTTCCATGCTTGTTATGAGTGTAGCATTCTGTGTAAAACAAGCAGTCTGCACAGCTTTAGCCCAAAAGTAGGTTGGCAACTTTGCTTCATCAAGCATAGTTCGTGCAACTTCAATGAGAGTCATGTTCTTTCTTTCTACAACTCCATTTTGCTGTGGAGTTCCAGGTGCAGAAAATTCCTGTTTGATTTTATGCTCTTTGCAGAACTCTTCCATGATTGAATTCTTGAACTCAGTGTCATTATCACTTCTTATAATTTTAAGAAAATCTTTGACCAACTTATACAGCTGTCTGACATGATCAGTTATAGTAGATGCAGTTTTATTCTTCTTGTCCAAGAAGTACACCCAAGTGTACCTTGTGAACTCATCCACTATAACTATAGCATATTTCTTCTTTGCAATAGACATGAAATTGACATGACCAAATAGATCAACATGCAATAGGTGATAAGGCTCAAGAATTGATGACTCAGTTTTGCTCTTGAAAGATGATTTTCTTTGTTTTGCCTTTTGACATGAATCACAAAGGCCATCAGGAGCAAATACTGATTTTGGCCGTCCTCCCACAAGATCTTTCTTTACAAGCTCATTTATGTTGTTGAAATTTAAATGAGAGAGTCTTTTGTGCCAATTCCAGCTTTCTTCAATTGATGCTCTACACAACAGACAAATTGCAGAACCATCAATACTTGTTGAAAGTCTGGCTTCATAAATGTTACCATTCCTGTAACCTTTCAAAACCACTTTGCCTGTAAAATTGCGTACAACTTCACAGTGTTCTTTAAAGAAATCCACATGATAACCTCTATCACAGATTTGACTCACACTTAGCAGATTGTGTTTAAGTCCTGAGACAAGAGCTAATGTTTCAATGATGACATTCCCAAGATTAATATTGCCATATCCCAGGGTTTTTCCCATGTTGCCATCTCCATAAGAAACTCCTGGGCCAGCTTTCTCCACAAAGTCTGAGAGCAGGGCTTTATTTCCAGTCATATGTCCTGAATATCCACTATCCAGTACTAGGATGTTTTTCCTATTGACCTGCAATCATAAAGACCACTAATGGTTAGTTTTAAGGACCCAGACTTTCTTGGATCCTTTGGCCTTTTTAAGTTTGTTAGCATTTACAGCGAATTTTAATATCAGAGTTTATACTAACTTGCTATTTATCAGAACTTATATCAGACTTTGCATCAGACTTTACACTAGAAGGAATTAAAGTAACTTTCTTCAAAGAAGGTTTTATTTGATAATAATCATAGTACAAACTATGATATTCCTTACAAGTAGAAATGGAATGCCATAAACTACCACAATGAAAACAAGGATTTTGTGGCTTAAACCTAACAGACTGACTCTTAACTCCTGACTTAGGAGGTAAAGAGTTTATATTCTTATTCTTCCTGCAAAAAGAAACAAAATGGTTAGAGTTTCCACAGTTATAACATTTCTTTCTAGGAACATTAGGAACAAGCATATAATTATTGCTTTGATTTACATCTTCCTTTCCATTCCTAGTTTTCTTAGCTGCCTTTACCTTGTTGACAATCCTTATTTCTTTCAGCTTATACTTAAGCTGCTTCTTAGATATTAAGCTTATGTTAACTTCAGCTGGTTTATCCTATTTTAATTTGTCAGAAGTTGAATTTTTCTTAACTTCTATCACAGACTCTTTCATCTTTTCAAAATCAAACTTTACAGTTTTAGCTACAAACTTAACAGGATTTACCTTTGGCTTAACAGTCTGTTTAACAACAATTGGCTTAATTTGTTCAGTTTTTTTTCACTTTTATCATCTCCGTAACCTAAGCCCTCTTTCCTGTTTCCACTACTTAATAAGTTCTAAGTTGTTCTGCCTGAGTTAGTCCAAGTCCTGATAATCTCTCTTTCTTTTTCTAACTCAGTTTTTAGAGATTGATTCAATTTTAGCAATTCATCTCTAACATAAAAAGCATCATCTCTTTCTTTCTGAGTTTGATGGAACATAACTAACTCTTTTTCCAAATAGTCATTCCTTTTCTTATAAGAAAGATTTTCAGAAGTTAATCTTTCACATGTTAAAGTTTGATCTCTGTAACTAATAAACATGGTTTTAAGATATAATCTCAACTCAGTAATGTCATCAGTATGAAAAGCATAAGTTGTTTGAGGTACCTTCAATTCAGCAGTTTCAAGGCTGCCATCAGCATTTGCCATTAAAGCATAATTCACCTCATCTTCAGAATCTGAATAGTCTGTCCATCTTTTCTTCTTTATGATAAGTGCCTTGCCTTTGTCACTCTTTCCTTTCTTACAGTCAGGAGATATGTGGCCTCTTTCACCACAATTATAGCATTTGACATTTGAGTTGTCTCCTCTATCAGACTTTGCATTTTTGCCTTCATACTTTCTGAACCCTTTCTTATCAGAACTTCAACCTTTCTTGGAAAAATTCTTTCCCCTTCTGAATTTTCTGTAGGCTATCTTTGTGATACCCTTCACCATAAGAGCACACAATTTCATCATCCTTTCATCAGCATCTATTTCAGGTAAACTTTCAGTATCTGAATCACCATCATCAGAACTTGATGATTCTGAATCAGACTTTTTTATGAGAGCCTTTCCTTTGCCTTTCTTTGAGACAGCCACCTTGGGGGATTCTTCCTCAGCTTTAAGAGCAACTGTCCTTGACTTTCTCCCATGTCTCTTGCTCATTTGATCCATCTCAAGTTCATAAGTCTTGAGCATACCATAAATTTCATCAAGAGTAGTTTGATCAAGAGCATAGTTGTCTCTTATAAATGTATGGTCTTGATTTAAATTTGTACTTTTTATTTATGTAAATTAGAGTTTACTAATTTAGGTTTATTTGATTTTAGGCTTTTGGGTTAGTATATTTCATCTCTTTAGTTATGTGGGTTTTGAATTATCTTTGTGAGTTACTTTTTGTATGTATACAGCTGGAAACTCATCAGGAAGAGGTATGTTTCCCGTGCCTCTATCTTATGAATAGAAAATGCAAATTTTAGCCTTGCTCATGGAATTTATATATGTTCAACTAGATGATATGTGGTTTTTATCTTGGTAAAGATTGATGGAATTATTATACGCTTCAAGTTGTTTACCCTTAATGATATGTTCAGGTAGTATTGTTGAATACTTTTTATATGATGAAATAAGAATCACAGTTTTGGTGTAGTGTTTTTTACTTTGAATTTATATGGTATTTGTTGGTCATCATCATTGTTTTCTGCTTTTTAAAATTACTTGGTAAATTTTGGCGAACCACTCATTTTTGTTGATTTCACTGACTATCATAGCTTATGAATAGCTCGAAGCTTGCTCAATTGGGTTGGACGTCCAAGGTTTCACTTCATGATAGCCTTGTTGATATTGACAAATGGTACTTGCAAAATGTCAAGCAATGATGCCGCGAAAAGAGCTTTCAAAATTATGTTTGTGTTGGAATGGTAATATGATTACTTTTGTTTAAATGAAAATTCTAAGAATGTATAATAGAAGTGGCTTTTGATTTAGGGTAAGTAGTTGACAAGTAATCAGTGAACTACATAATAGAAGTGGTATTTTGCATGTCTTGCGGAAACAAAGACGACTTTTGACTGAATTGTTATAACTTCTCCTGAAGCCGGTCTAGTCTTTCTTGAAGCTTGGAAGTAAGATTTTTCAGTTAGTCAGTGATGTAAAGTTAGTAAAAGCTGAAGTTCTAGATGGTTTTTCCATACTAATGTGATTTGGTTTTTGATTTATAGTGCTGCTGGTACCCCAAATGTGAAGATATGTGTTGTAGGAGCTGGTACAGTAAGCATATTTGATAACGTGGCACACTCGTCAAAACAGATACTTGACATTGCATTTGCTCCTTCAAAAGGTATATTCTTGGGAAAACCATACATTCTATGAATCTGATAGCTTCCAGAAGCTTGAAGGTGATTTAAATTTAAAATATTATCCTTTCAGCAATTGGTAAGGTTTTAGCTTCAGAGCTCCCACATACTGGAAACAGAAAGTGCACCGTGTTGTATCCTGCATCCGCAAAAGGTAGTAGTGAGATTGGTATGTGCCTTTACTATTGTGTTTTCTGTTTTGCTTGTATAAAACTGATGTGAAAGCATTATAAATCTAATTCACCTGTTTATTGAAGTCTTATATGGCTATACTAATGGGCTGTGATGCTAGTATTATATCTAGTGGTGCTTTCTCATTTAGTCATTTTTAATAAAATATGGAGGGTTTTAATTTTAAAGATCACTTACTCTGATACGGTAGCTTGGAAAATGTTCTTGTGGCTTGAGTATGATAATAATACGTGTCCTATTCAGGCACTATATAGAGCAAGTGTCCTAACTATGTAGAATCTGAAATTTCATGTTCCTTTCACTTTTATTCTGGGAATGTGGAGAATGTCAGCATTCTTTCACAGGTCAATCGAGATTTTTTTAGATAAGTACAATAGTACATGATAAGAGACATCCCGACGATAAAAGCAAGAACTTGTATACCAAGGCCCTGGTGTATAAGTTACCTTCAGTAGTCTTTAAATTAAAGATACCAGTGTTCTATATGTACTGTCTAATATATAAAGCCCACAAAAGGAGAAAATCGTATTAGTTTTGGAACTGAGAAAAGAACCCTGCTATGTATTATGCTTTTTCTCGTATGTAACAGAAAGGAAAGTGATATTATCTAATAATATATTTAGTGTACATTAAATTGATATTCAGCCAGAATATTACCTGTATAGTATGTGTTACTCTTTAACAATACAACAAGAATTACAGAAGGGGGGTTGAATGTAATTCTGGATACTTTTTGAGATTAATGAAAAATGGTTCTAACTTAATAATATCTAAGTGTTTGATTTGCAAAGTGCGGAATGAAGAGTTAAATAAATCAAAACACAAGTAATAAAAACACAAGTCTTTAAAAACTTTCTGGTGGATTTGAATATATATATATATATATATATATCAAGAGAACCATGTGAAGCTTGAATAGCTCACAGCTTCTTACACATATGAACAACTAAACATACAGAGAAATGCTACAGGATACAGCTTACAATTATTTCTATGAGAATGTATTTTCTTAGTCTTGTTGTTAATCTACTTGCTACTCTTGGTTTATATATCACCAAGATTACATAGTAATAAGAAAAGATAATAAAATAAAACCTATCAAGTCTAATACCATGTTCCTTCACTACTCTATTCCAGCAACTTTGAATATCTTCATAATAGCATGGAAATGGTAATGCTTCTTTGTTCTAAAAAACCCAGCTAAATAGGCTGCCACATTCCTTTTGCAAACACTCGACACATGTGACTGTGTTGTCACTATCAACAGATGTTTGAATTGATCATCCGTCGGGTACATGATTATCATCCGTCGGGTTGCCTTGTTGATCATCCGTCGGGTAGCTTTGTTGATCATCCGTCGGGTAGCTATTTGACACTTGACTTCATTTCATTTATCACTACTAAAAAAAGTAGAATAGACATCGGCTAAAAACCGATGTCTGTGAACAAAAAAATCCGATGTCTTCGTGGGTGATGTTAAAGACCCCCCATTTAACATCGGTTTTAAACTGATGTTAAATAAGACGTATAACATCAGTTTTTAAAGATGTTAAATTTCTAATGCATATCTAATCTTCATATATTATTATAATATGATATTTTTATCAATTTAAACATATGTGAGATAAGCAAAATATTTCAATTTACCCATTAAACTGATGTTAGTAATACCAGTAACAACGGTTTTTAAGATAAACCGATGTAAACATAACTTTTGACATCGGTTCTTTATTTCTAACCGATATCTATTGGTGACAAACCGATGTCTATAAAGCTTAATAACTACGGTTTTCTATTTTAAGATTTTTTTTGTTGTAGTATTTAACATCGGTTTTAATCGGTATTACATCAGTTTTGTATTATATAAAAAATTCTATAGTTTTAAATTAACATTATTTTTAATTGAAATAAACGGTGTGAAAAAACTTTGTTTATATAATCAAAAACAACACTAAACTTCAACACCAATATATCCAAACATAGTATTAGCTACTACACAGTTTCATCTAAATCAAACATCAACTACTAGTAAACATTCATCCATAATTTTTTATAATTATACAGAAGATTTGCTTCAAGAAGAAAATCTCTCAGCTGCTTTGTTGTTTGAGAAGCATCCTGGAAATTGACCAAGTTGTTCATAGTCTCGCTTAAGTTGGAACTGATGTTCAACCCCCTGTCTCGAGTTCTTCGAGAGCCTCTTCACAACCACATCCTTCCCTTCTTCCAAAATAACCTGCAAACCAATGTATGTTATATACACTATTCTGATTAAAGGAATTTGAGATTGCTTTTATTTTTTTTATGTAAAGTTAGTAGGAGTAGTCATGTTTGATGTTTCTGGTGCGACACTGCATATTATTACATCCCTGGATAATGTATACTCACCTTGTATACAGTACCAAAACCACCTTTGCCAAGCTTGTTGGAGAAATTACCAGTTGCCTTTGTAATTTGTATGAAATCAAGTAAAGGTAACTCCAAATATTGCCTCATATTTCTGCTAGCGGTATCACTCGTTACATTTGATTCTGGTATTTCTGCATAAGTGAGAAGGCAATGCTAACAGTGAGCCAACTTTACAGTTATGTTTAAATAAGTGAGAAGGCAATTAGTTTTTCAGAAACCAATCTTTTCATGTTCACGGTCATATGACACAAAAGTATTGCGGACAACTATTCCTGTATAAATGCTGAAATACCAAAAAAAAGTTAAAAGGACAAATAATAGTTTAAGTGGAACACAATTCATCTTTTATCCTTGAAAACAAAACCGGGAATAAAAAGAGTGGTAGGGTGAGAATTAATGTGTATGTAACACAAAGAAAGGCAGGGTAAGAATCAATGTATATTTTACACTAGATATCATATATACCTCCTAAGAGAGTGCTTTGATCCTTTTTCTGAAATATTCCAAGACAATATCCACCCTGCATCTTGACATGCTTAACATAACATGAATAAGCATAAAGCATGTAAGTCACTCACTACATTTTAAATAACCAGATTAGTGAAATCGCATGAAATATTGTTGTTTGGTCTATCTCAACCTTAAAAACTAGCTTGTAGGGTGAAAACTTCCCTCACACTTGTTAATCCCGTTTCACAGATAGAATTCAATAACATAATATACCAAGTATGTTGTAAATCTTATATTCATACATTTATAATCTAAATTTATGAAAGATATAATGTAATTTATACTTTCTCAAGAAAATATATTCATTTACACTCCCAAATCTTCAATAAGAGTGAGACTTAGTTCTGGAATTATTGTATTTCTAGGGTCCAAAATTTCTGATTCCCCTTCTGACTAGACGCCACAATCAACTAACATTATTGGAAATCAGATAAGAAGATTGTAGAAACAACATTAACATAGTACCTGAAGCAACACAGCACCAGCAGCATCTCCAAAGAGGATACAGGTCCCTCTATCAGTCCAACCAGTATAACGGGAAAGCGCTTCAGCCCCAATCACAAGAACATTTTTAAAGTCAGAACCTGCAATACATTGTCAAATTATGCTTTTATAAAACGGACATGAGGAAAACTTTAGGCCATTACTAAAGTTTTACACGCCTATTAAAATTGTGTTTACCTCGGATATGACTAGACCCTGAAACAAGACCTAAAATAAATCCGCTACAAGCAGCTGTTATATCATAAGCCAGTGGAGTCTTTTTGCAGCCAAGTGCTTTTGGGATAATAGTCAATACAAAAAGAAACATAATGAAGCATTAGCAAGCTAAAATTATATGAATCAGGAAAAGTTTATAAACACGAGAGTCATTTATTTATCTTTTTTTAAAAAAATCCTTGGCTAAAAACTTGTGTCATTCTGAGCTAAAACAATTTGTTTACTATATAAGGTTCATAAGTTCCCTGACTTGTGCCCAAACTGATCTAAATCTGCAAATAATACCTGAGTAGCACTTCCAAACAGATTCTCAGGTGTCAACGAACATAATAAGACTAGGTCTACGTCATCAGGATTAACTTCTGTCATATCAAGAGCTTTCCTTGCTGCTTCCGCAGCTAGACCAACTAAGCTTTCTTTTCCTGAGAGGTGTACATATCAGATTAAGAGAATTATGTGCTTGTGGTTAGTGTATAATTTTCTTGTGAAATATGTATTTGTGAAGCTAAAAGATCAATCAATGCACAAATAGCAATAAACATCCACAAAGTTAGTTGACCTAAAATTACATGCTTGGGCATCTTATCACCTTGTACATGGTTTTACATAAAAATTGGTCAAATAGTTTCGTTACCAACTATTTTACTTCTATAAGCAACTTCTGGTCATTTTTAAGATGATCACCAAACATATAGAGAAATGGTAGCAAGATACCCTCATAGTAAGCTAGTGAGGAAGAAAGAAACTACATTTTGATCATGTCCTTCAACATGAAAAATTTAGAAATGAACCAAATTCAAGTTAATAATATGTAATGGAAGCCTAAAATCCTCGTAGATGCACCATCACTTGGAAACACAAACCCTCCATTAATAGACTTGATATCATAAACAGATACAACAAGACCCAAATTAGCAACAACCTGTCAGAAACACATTCATCACTCATTGAGGCATTTACTCAAACATGTAGACTATATATATATACACACATATATACTCAAACATGTAGACTACAGGTTTGTTAGCTTCGAATATAAATCATTTGCGTCTGGTAGTTTTCAGGCTTCTTAACCTGTTATCTTGCTGATTATACAAACCTGAACACTGGCTTCCGAAACTGAAGGAGTGTTAGGGGTATCAGAGATGGCACTCTTGTACCTCTCTAAGAAACACAATAGTAAACTCATACAAATATACTCAATAAGGCATTAGTTGGGAGGCTAGGAAGCATATTGAGGTAGTATATTCCTATTAAGGACCTCCTTCTGTCGGAATCACAAGCGAGGTGTATCTGTAGATAAATTAACAGCCTGGAAATCCATAACAAGAAACGAATTCATAACAATGCTCAAGAATATTAAAAACAATTAAAATATTGAAAAATTACCCAATGTAGAACACTACTAAAAATGATTAAAAATATGAAAAATTGCACAACTTATATTAACATGCTCAATGTATTATGCACAATAAGAACAATCACTCGACTAATTAAAAATTAAAAAATTAGGTTTTCAAATTGAAACCCCCAATTCTAAATTAGGGTTTAAAATTTACTTAATTCAAGCTTTAACCTCCAACTCAGATTTGAACCCCGACTTAAACTTGAACTCCGACTTAAACTTCGACTTATCTGTAAACAGACAACACAGAGAGATATGAGAGCAGAGAGAGAGAGAGAGAGATAAGAGCCCACAGAGAGAGAGAAGACAACATAAGGGAGAGACAACATTCCACACAGAGAGATAACATATTGAGAGAGTGGTGGGTGTTCTTGGATGAGAGCACAGAAGAGTGAGAGACGAGAGAGAGGGGACTTTTTGTTTTAATGTTACGATCTGTGTTTTATGTTTTATGATTTTGATTTTGATTTTTAATTTTTTTTAACTAAAAAGAGGGGAACATTTGGTTGAAAAGAGGGGGGAATTTTTCTAAGGCAAAAAATAAGGGGGAAATCTTTAAGAGGGAATGAATTATTTGGTTAAGGGGGGGAAATGGGGAAGGCGCGCAGATTAAATTTTTTAAAATAGACTTTTAACATCGGTTGGGCTAAAACACCGATGTTTATAAACACAAAAGACATCGCTTGCTCAAAACTGATGTCTAAAACACCTTTTACATCGGTGCAATAAGCAACCGATGTCTTTGAAGCGATGTATATTCTACTTTTTCTAGTAGTGTATGCAGAATTATAAGACATCTTATATTTACAATTAATCAACCTATTCTGCATATCTAATTAAAGTCAACGTGACTTATATGCTACTACATAATCTATACAAAGGTGTTTGCATAAATGTGCTACATGTATTATTGTTACATAAGCTACTCACTCGATGGATGTCAAATCATCATCCGTTGGGACTATATTGAGTCATCCGTCGGGACTATATTTGATCATCCATCGAGTGCTACATTTTTCACTAAGTTGACTCAACTAAGGTGTTTTTTTAATGTAATCATCAAGTTCACAACATATTCCGAACAATCTCCCCCAATTTATGTCTACTAGAATTATAGCCATAAATTAAGAGAAACTTGATGATAACAAAACACTCTAAAAATACAGATTTAAAAAGTAGTAGACAAAACTAAGAAGTGCTACAAAATTTACTGAAAAATTTACAAGATAAAGTGTACAAAGATTTGTTCACAATCATTTTCAAGGTGCTCCTCTAGTCTGAGCAGATTGACCTATTTCCTTGATTGTCTGGATTTCTTCCCAAGCCTCCTGTTGTTTTCTTCTATATGATTTTGGAGCTGTCTGTGGAATTCAAGTTCATTAGATTCTGAAAGATCTAGCATTCCTTGCATTTTCAGAAGAGTCTCATTGCTAGAGATGCTCAACTGGTCCTCTAATCTGAAGAATCTTCTAACTCCCTTATCATCCATGAATTCCATCAGCCAGTAGGGCCTTAGATGCATTCTACTCCCTGTGTAAGGAATAGTTAAAGTCTTTGGGAGTGCATCTTTGGTTCTAATACTCTTCAGTTTTTCAATCTTCTTTAGAACTAATCTTCTAGCTGTCACATTGAATCCAAAGTTCTTTTTAAAGGATGAATAAAATTTTATCAGTAAAAATTGGTTCTCTTGAAGAATCCTGTGAAGTGGCCATTGTATCTCTTTTCCTCCCTTGTACTTGAATAATAACCTTTCAAGTAGATTCCTGTAAGCATCAATTCCTCTAACTTCATCCAGTTCATCTAGATAGAGGTTTAGATCAGAGAATTCCTTGATGTCGCAGATGTACATGATATCTCCCTTGTTGACCTTGGTTTGAGCTTCGGTTAGGGACTTGGATCTGAGAATTGAGGGCTTCACTTTCTTGACTGCTCTGGTCTTTGTCTTCTTTGGCTTCATGAAATGAGGTACATTGAGTTCAGGAATTGGTAGACTATCCCAGTCTATTGGCTCATCCTTTGGAATGATAGGTTCACTATGGAAATTCTTGGATGGATCTATCTTGAATTCTTCATGTGCCACAGAGGGCATGAATGTTTGAGTTGTTGTAGAAGTAGACTTTTTGGGAAACTGATCTTCCAATCCTTCTTCATCAAAGTTCACTTTTCTCTTGGAGTGAAGTTTGTATCTAAACCTTTTTTTCTGCTGTGATTCTTCTTGAATTTTCAGATCCTTAGATCCAGTGGTTTCAGATGGTTGTTCAGGAATTTGTTGTGTAGGTTTCACAGCTTGCAACTTGGCCAAGATAGCAGCTTGCTCCTTCTTTTGTTTGAGCTTTTTAGCATCTAGAGCAGCTTGCTTCTTTTCTTGCTTTAATCTTGTCTTTTATTCTCTTTTTGCTTCAAGAAATTGAGGGTATCCAGCCACCACACAAATTTCCTTACCATTTCTGAAAACCTTGGCAATTCTTCTTTTCAATGCTGAATCAGCTGGATCCTTGTAGAATGCAATAGATCTTGACAACAATTTCTTCTCATCAGGCTTTGGTGTCTCATACACTGTGTCCAAAGGGTTCTATAGTGAAGATTTTGGGTAGTTCACCTTTGGCTTCATGATTAGATATGCCTTTGGGGATTTGGTGCAGGATGTCTGGCCTCTTTCCAGATAGTTCATGCTCATATCATTCACAGTTTAAATATCCTCATCAATTTTCTCCCAGTTTATTGGACTAAAATGCTTCTTTTCAGCTGCTCTCAAAGTGGCTGCTGCTTCATTTATTAGATCAATGCTATCTTTAGCTGGTGGCTTTGGGAAAGCAATTGTTGGCACAATTTCTTTACTCACTTGAATGTTAAGCACTTTTTGCTCCCCCTCACTCCTAGAACTCTCTTTCTCCCCCTTTTTTATCATCAAGCTGAGTAGAGGAGGAGGTCTGTACAACCACCAGTTTCTGAAGCAAGTCTGTTTATTGAGCTTGGTGTAGATGGATTGCTGTAAGAGAAGCTTCCATAGCAATCATTCTTTTGTCCAAGGAATCCACCTTGGTTTCAAGATCAGAGTTTTTCCTGAGTTGTCTTTTGATGTCTATCATTGTTGACTCTGGAAGTCTAGCTTCTAACTTGTCAGACATGTTTTTCTTGAGTTGATCAACTTCATTTTTGACGAGGGAGACATTTTGACTTTGTTGGTAGCCTGAGATTTGTTGTAATTGTAGAGAAGCAAGGTGTGCTTGAAGAAGCTTCCTGGTGCTAGCATTTGTGGCTGATTGAAGTGCAAACTGTGTTTGGCAGATAAGTTGGATGAGAGTGGTCTTGAAATAGTGTTCATCACACTGCTTTGAAAATTCCCAAGATGGCATGCCTGATCTTGAACTAGGGCCTACTTCTCCCCCTATGTCCAATGGCTCTTCTTCACTATCTACACCCTCACCTCCAAAGAATTCTTCTGAGCCACCAGTCTCATAATCAACATCACCAGCTGTTGAAGGCAAAGATGTGATGGCATCCTTAGCTCTTTGCATGGATTGTGTGGTGTGCACCAAGTTTAGCATCCTTTCTGCATTATCATTCTCCTGTCCAGCTAGAAGTTGATATGTTGGAACAGGATGAGTAAATGCCTCAACATCCAAGGAGGTGGAATCTACAACAGCTTGACTTTGCTGAAATAGTTCATCCCTGTTAGCATCCTGGACATTCATTAACTCACTTGCAATGACACCCACCTTTATATCTCTTGTACCTGCATTTCTCTCATTATCTCTATTTTCTTACATCAAGGTCTCACCTTAGCTCCCCACCCTCACACCCTCACCTTCACCATCTAAGGTGGGACTCCTCACACTCACTTTTTCTCTCCTGAAGAAATGGACTGCATTGGATCACTCTTTTTCTCTCCTTTTTCCTGGGAGCAACCCAGACTCTCACTCAAGTCACTACCTTCCCTCAATCCTAATAGTGATTGCATAATTACTAAGTCATCTGCACTTGTAACTATAGATGAACTTTGGAGTTATGCAGAGACACCCGAAGGATGAGAAATATCCATCGGTTTAGTAATTTGACTATCCGACGGATGACTGCTATTAGGCACATCCATCGTGATACAATCACTACTTGACGGATGAACAATATCCATCGAGTGAGTTGAAATGAATGAGTTTGGAGTGGAAACTATTGTGTATTCTGTGCAGATTGATGAAAATTTTGGCACATATGTCTCAACAGCTTCAGAAAGAAATGGTAAGTGAGCCAACAAATCATCTAGAAGATGATGCTCACTTGCATGGATTTTTGGCTTCTCCAACAGAGTTAAAGATGGAGAATATGGTTGTGATGTTTGAATCATGTCAACATCCAAAGAGTGTGTGGGAGAATTTGGTGTTTGAGGTGTTTCAATTTGTACAGATTTTGGTTGTGACTCCACATTTGTTGGAGCCACATCAATTTGACTATGAGAAGGTGCAGTGACTGGGTCTTTAGCTCCAGTTTGCACTGTGTGTGTACCCTGTGCATCCCCAAGGGTTTTAGATTTCTTCTTTCTTGTGTAGGTATGTGGTGAACTTGTGTCCCTACCCCTTTTGTTCTATGCTCCTGGTTGAGAGCTTGTTTCAATAGTTACATCCTTTTGGGAGGATGAAACTAGAATTGATCTTTTATCCTTATTAACAACCACAGTTTGTTGGGAAACTGTGGTGTGGCTTGGTTTGGGTACACTATGCTCACCATCCTTCTCCTTAGGGCTTCTTTGATTTTCACCCTGTCCCTCACCTGTCTTTCCCACCTTCACACTCCTCTCTTTGTGTTTAGTGGATTTTATAACTGGCATCTTTTGAGAGACACCAGAGGGGGCTTTCTTTATCTTTGGTTTTGAAACTTTGGTTTTGGTAGCTTGGGTAGGCATCTTTCTGGTGATTGACACAGATGCCACTGCTACACTGGAAGGCAAAGAAATGGTTGAGGTTGGAAGAGTAGAGATAGTTGAAATTACCTCACTTACCTGAGGTGCCTCAATTACTAGAAAGTAGAAGAGTGGCACTTCTTTGTGGTGATCTGCTCTATTGAGATCTGCAATAATTCTCCTTTCTTGAACACAACAATCTAACTTGTTGGTTGGGTTCTCAAGCACAATATTCTCAGAGAGGTGGTTAGCAAGCATCATTAAAAATCTAACATAATAAACATTTTTACCCCTCTTATTAAGCTCCCCTAACTTTAACCCCAACTCAAACAAGATAAGATCACTAAAATTGAAGTATTTATCAGTTACTAGCATGTAAAGTATGTTGAGCATGGAGATATTAACAGAATCAAAATTACTAATTTTACCAGAAAATACTTTAGTAACTACATCACACAGATAACTCCATTCTTTCCTAAGACCCAGTCTCCTAATTTCACTTAATTTAGAGATGGTGAGTGCATAACCCATGGAGTTTAACATGTTAATAATATCAGTGTCTGTGTGTGGAGTAGTGACAGTATTATCAGGAATCTTAAAGTATGCTTTAATAATGTCACTATTAACAAAGAATTCCTTACCTTTAATAGTGAAGGTGATGGTCTTGTCAGTTGAGTTGTACACTGCAGTTGTCCATATTTCCTCCACAACCTCACAGTAGATAGTGGGAGACTCCAACATGGTATATTTGAGCTTACAGCCTTGCACAAAATCCATCATTTTGTGGTAATCGCCAGACTGCTGAATCCTCTTGTTCACTAGAGCCGTGAAATTGTTCTTCTCAAAGATAAAGCTAGTTTGAGACATGATTTTGACGACTGGTGCCATTGTTAGAGAGTAAAAATTGCAGAGAGAGAGGGTAATTGCTTTTGAGAAAGAAAGAAGTTAGAGCAGATGAATTGAGAATGATAAAAGAAAAGAAATGAAAATGAATTTTGCTTTTATACTATCTCAAAAATAACTGTCAAAAATAATAAAGTAAAATAAAGTGACCAATAAAAATTGCCCAAAATAGCCGTTTAAAAATAAACTGTAAAAATTCCATCACTTATCCGTCGTATTATACTTACAAACTGTAAGTATACTCGATGGATAATGTTCAGAAAATCAACGGCTAGGAATGAGACAATTCGACGGATGAGGATAAATCAGTTATCTATCGAGATATAAAATATTCCAGAAAAATAATTAATTTTATTAATAAATTGTATACCGAAGGATGATCAAACTCAATGGATAATGATCATCCTTCGGGATGTAAATTTTGACTTAGCCAAATTTCATCCAACACTGAAAAATCAATTAAATTTCTGGCTGCATTACAACTTGCAAAATATCTGAAAAGATTCAAGAGTAATTAAGCATACCTAACTCACTTACCAACCTTGAAAAGGTGGATTCATCCAGTGGCATGGTAAATATATCTGCAAGCTATTTTTCACTTGGAACAAAATATAGTTCCATAGTACCATTCATTACATGTTCCATTATGAAGTGGTACTTGATGTCTATGTGCTTTGTTCCTGAATGTTGTACTGGATTCTCAGTGATGGAAATTGTACTTGTGTTATCACAGAAAATAGGAATTCTTTCCACTTACAGACCATAGTCTAGCAATTGGTTTTTCATCCACAAAATTTGTGCACAGCAACTGCCAGCATCAATATATTCAACTTCAGCTGTAAAAGTAGAAACTGAATTTTGCTTTTTACTGAACCAGGACACAAGCTTGTTTCCTAGAAATTGACAGGTTCCTGTTGTACTTTTTCTAATCAATTCTACAACCTGCATAATCTACATCTGAATAACCAGTTAGATCAAAACCAGAATCTCTAGGGTACCAAATGCCAAGTTTTGGTGTACCTTTGAGATATCTGAAAATTCTCTTAATAGTAATTAAATGAGATTCTCTAGGATCAGCCTGAAATCTAGCACAAAGACATGTAGCAAACATTATATCTGGCCTACTAGCTGTTAAGTATAGAAGTGAACCAACCATGCCTCTATAACTTGAAATATCCACAGACTTTTCAGTAGTGTTTAATTCAAGTTTAGTTACAGTGGCCATGAGAGTTTTTGCAGATGTGCAATCCATTAGTTCAAACTTCTTTAAAATATCATAAATGTATTTAGTTTGACTAATGAATATTCCATCACTAACTTGCTTAACTTGCAAAGCAAGAAAGTAAGTTAGTTCTCCCATCATGCTCATTTCATACTTACTTTGCATCAATTTGGCAAACTTTTTGCAAAGTTTTTCATCTGTAGACCCAAAAATAATGTCATCTACATAAATTTGAGCAAGTATGCTAGAGCCATTAACATTTCTAAAGAATAAAGTTTTGTCTACAGTAACTCTAGTGAAGTAATTCTCCAAAAGAAACTTTGACAAAGTGTCATACCAGGCTCTAGGTGCTTTCTTCAGTCCATAGAGTGCTTTCAAAAGATAGTATACATGATTAGGTAGATTTGGATCTTCAAAACTAGGAAGCTGATTGACATAGACTTCCTCCTCCAAATCTCCATTTAGAAAAGCACTCTTGACATCCATTTGATAGACCTTGAAATTGGCATGGGCTGTATAGGCTAAGAAGATTCTGATGGCTTCAAGTCTTACAGCAGGAGCAAAGGTTTTATCAAAATCTATTCCTTCTTGTTGACAGTAGCCCTTAGCAACCAATCTAGCTTTGTTCCTAACTAATATGCCATTTTCAACCATCTTGTTTCTGAATACCCATTTTGTGTCTGTTGGATTCTTTCCTTTAGGCTTGGGTACCATCTTCCAAACATTGTTCCTTTCAAATTGGTTTAGCTCCTCCTTCATAGCTAAAATCCAAACAAGATCCAACAAATCTTCTTTTACCATCTTTGGTTCTTCCTTAGATAGGAAACTGCAATATAGACATTCTTCTTGAGTTGCTCTCCTTGTTTGAACTCTAGAAGATACATCACCAATGATGAGCTCAAAGGGGTGATCCTTTGTTCATTTTCTTTTTTGAGGTAGATTAGCTCTAGATGAAGAGGCCTCATTGTTGTCTTGATGTGTGATTGAGTTTTGATTATTGGAAACTCCCCCTGAGTTTGTAAATCTATGATTTGAGAAAGAGGGACTTTTTGTAAGTGATCTATTCTGACTTGCAGCTTCTTTTGATGACCCGATGGATGATGTATTTTGAGTTCCGACGGATGAAGCTGATTGTCTCCCGATGGATGATGTAGATTGTCTGTCGATGGATGAAGCATTTTGTAACTCAATGGATGTTGAGTTATTAGCTTCACTGGTTGTAGATTTTTCTGTACTATTCTTAGTTGTAGTTTCTTGATCACTTTCATCATCACTGTCATCACTAACCATCTCCACATTGTCGAATTTTAGGCTCTCATGGTAATCTCCATCTTGTAGTCCTTCAATCTTTTTATCATCAATCATAACATGTATTGATTCCATAACAATGTTGGTTCTCAGATTGTAGACTCTGTATGCTTTACCAACAACATATCCAACAAAAATTCCTTCATCTGCTTTAGCATCAAACTTCCCATTTTGATCAGTTTGATTTCTCAAGATATAACATTTGCAGCCAAAGTCATGAAGAAAATTTAGAGTTGGCTTCTTGTTCTTGAACAATTGGTAGGGAGTAATGCATTTTGCTTGATTAACCAGAGAAATATTCTGAGTGTAGCATGCAGTATTTACAGCTTCATCCCAGAAGTATGTTGGTAACTTTGATTCTTCAAGCATTGTCCTTGCACCTTCAATAAGTGATATGTTCTTTCTTTCTACTACTTTATTTTGTTGTGGAGTTCTTGTTGCTGAAAATTCATGCATATTCCCATTCTCTTCACAAAATTCTTTCTTTTGATGCTTACTTTGTTTTCTTTCTCTCCAAGTTTGGTTGTAGGCTTGACACATGTCCATGTACCACCACTATGTTGTATTAATATGTTTCTTCAATTCTGATAATTTGTACCTTCATTTTTCTTGGTGTGAAGAGGTCGAGTGAAGATATCGTGAACTCTATTTGACTTGACTATGATATCTAGTTTACTTTTTCCTTTTTGATATAGTATAATTATTCACTTCAAGATTTAGTATTTTTATTGATTTAGCTTCTCGGTGTAGAACAGAATAGTCTTCTCGATCTGATTCCAGTTTGGATTTCTCGACATAAGATAAAATTAGACCGTGCTAAATGGTTGTGAACTGGACTTTATTTTATCGATTGAATTGACTTCACGATATGGTTCATCTAGACTTCACCATTTTGGACTTAAAGTCTTTCTGCAACTTTATTGGTCTTATATCTTTAGTTTGCTGCTTGAACAATCTTTATTGAACTTATACTAAATTGCTTTATTCTATAACTATGATGCAAAAGACTGTTGCATGATTAACTCTAAGTTTTTATAACATTATGAGATATCTAAGATACAATCAGGACGATATACTAAAACCTATTACCAAAATAAATGGTAGACTCTATCTGTTCATGCAAAGTAAACATTATAACTTGAGTAGGCTTGTTATGATGGTATAGATATGACATAATTTTTTTGCAAATAAATTTTCTAATAAACAGGTGAAACTCTACTGTGACGCCCTCAATCTCAGGGTTAGGAAATGAGGACTCACACACCTCGATTCTAATAATAAAATATGCATAAACCCCGATTAACTCCTAACAGGATCAACAGGATAAAGTATGAGACAAGATTACAACTACCAATCACAGAATATAACTTACAAACCCAAAATATTATTAAATAATCAATATCGATTCCGGCTGGGAACCGACAGATAACCCATTGTATCTTTAAACACCACTTTCTAGGCGCGAGCCCACTCATAACCTGTACTACCTGCTCTGGCAACTGGAAGCCCTCAACACGATAGGGACCACTAGGTACGCTCTTACGAGCAGTGTGCCTAAGCCTGGCCATCTTCTTGCTTAACTGCCATGGTTAGATTAAGACAAAACAATGAGTATAAAACTCAGCAAGTAACTAAATAGCAGTTCTACAATAACAATTCTCAATATGCTTTGAACAAACTAGGGCATTCTATTTTAGCTAATCTAGGTGGCAGATTTCCATATATTCATTTTTGTTTTCTTTGAGATAAGGAAAGGTATCCGAAGAATAGTTGGGCTTTCAAGAAACAAGGCTCGAAACAGGATGAAAGCCGACATTCAACACAAATCATTATAGGATCAAAATAGATCTTTCGGTAGAGGAAAGCAACAGTATTTCAAGATATAGAATCATTCATATGATCAACAATTTCAGGAATCAAGGTTCTGAGCCTTAAGCTCCACAATAACATAATCAGCTCTTTTCAAAGCAGTATAAAACATTTTTATTTCCAGAAATCAATTTACTGAATAAAAGTTTCAGTTCCCTTTTTAAATAATCATTTAGAACCCATGATTGGATCACTTATCTTTCCATTTCATTATATATGGGTGATCAGCCCGTATCGACCTCCATTCCGGTCTTTAAGGTACCATTCGGCATAATTTCAGCCATAAATTGGACTAGTCCCACTAGCCTCTTACCATGACTGGACTAGTCCCACTAGCCTCTTACGTCTCAATCCAATCCATCAGGAATTCATTTGGAAAACCTTGAGTTGGAAAAACAAATAGGTTTTCTAAAATCCATTTTATCATTACCAAGCATTTGAAATCATTCGGACTCTTTCAAGTCGAAACTCATTCTTAATTCAGATTTTAAAGAAACAAAGTTCAGGGAGTGAATCAAAGATACGCAAGGAACAATTCTCAAGGATTCTCCATCAAAGATAATAAGGTACTAAATTTGAAGGATCAGTAATAACTTAGGGATCATTAGGGCGATCAAGAGAAACAGGGTATCATTAACAAAGTTATCCAAGATAATTAAAGGTTCAATATGATTCATGGCATTATAGGAAACTGGAACAGAAAGGCAGATTATCAAAGGGTGAAATCAATAGGATTATCAATAACAGGTTATCAAGAACAAGGGTACTTCAAATCAATATCAGGGTTTCATAAAGCAAGGGTTTCATACTTTAACAGTTCAATACTCTACATGGTATGAACAACATTTCCTTTATAATCATTTACACAAGTAATCAGAGTTACTTGCCTGAAATTGCTTTCCTGAGGGTTGAACTACTGCCACCTAGTATACTTTTCCCTTTCCTAGCCCGAATGCCCTCACGCTCCGAATCTACAATAAAAACCAAAAATCTTAATTAGATTCCCAACTCTCGTTCCCGGAACGATCACCCTATACGATAACTCGATTATATCTTTGACTCGAGCATACGAATATAGCTTATACAAATAAGCACACAGCACATAGCACAATCCTTTCTCATAGTTTTTTATATCCTTATATTCCTAGCAATCAAAGCGTACTCGCTTGACCTAGGCTATTTCTCAAATCACACTAACACGACTCTTTTACGAGTACTAGACCCATTTACAACCAAACATTTACGTGCATACTACCACTTATATCAATCGACTTCATTCCCTTTTCTTTTATTCCTTAAATTCGAACCACATAATACAATCAACTAAACAATCCATAGATATTCACATATACGCATCCAATCATTTCATATTTGATTATCAAAAACCAAGTTTTGACCTTAAGTTCATATGGCCTATTCGGCCTAATTGCAAATACCACCATAAAATCAATCAAATACTCACTTTAATTCACATAAACACGTATCTCATTTAACAACCTTTAAAGAACCACTCTCCTTTCTTTTAATCATAGAAATCCGAACCATAATCATACATATAAAATCAAATTTCTCAAAAATTACACCATACAACTTTAGTTCTAACATGATTCCACATTTAAACTAGCACCATTTTCTTGATCAACAACCATTCGAACCAAAACATACATACATGCTCACATGCAATTCAATTTCAACTTAGCACGATATCAAACACTTTATCTTTATCACGTAAGCCAACGAAGTTCCTTAACACAATTGATTTTTATCTAAATTACAACATACATCCATTCATTCATCAAATTAATCTATTTTAACTCAATTTCATTCGGCAATAACTCAAATTCACATCTCAAGGACAAATCATTGACATGCACATCTTGATCCTTTTTAAAACTAACATGCAATCACTTTTAGGCTATTCATACTTAGCGTTTACCAAGATTATCTCACAAAAATCAATTCACTTTCTTATTAACATAAAAATTCGAACCTAACTTAGCATGCATCAATAATTTCATTTCTTTTTCAAGCTAATAACAATCCATTATTACTTTAAACAAGTTTACTCAAATCAAACAACTTTAAAGATTAAGTCCATTCGGCCTTTTTCAAAAACAAGACATGCAACTTGATATTCTTACTCCTTGAATCACAAATCATCCTATTTCTTAACATCAAATCATTAAATCATGCAATTAACCATAATCAACTTGATTTCTTTTAAAATTATAATGGCCATTCGGCCTTTTTCAATCAAAACACCACATGCAAACATAAAGAATTGATTTTAAGGTTCTAGAGCTCAGTTTTTAACATCATAGTTCACCACCGGTTCACCGGAGTTCATCACCGGTGGCGGTGGCATCTCGGTGGTGCCCTCATTCGAGGGTGTCCAACCATGAGCCCCCGATTCCATCAATTACACAAAAAGAACTAACATGCACATCTTCTCTATCATTTGTTTACAAGGAATCAAGCTTAGCAAGATGACATCAACAACAAATAGCAAGAACCATGTGGTTCTCGGGTGAACACACACACCGAACACCCACAACACACACACACATCGACATGCAAGTGGGTATACACACATGCACACACTTTTACCTACAAATATGTGTTTAACAAGAAGATTTGGGAATGATTGATGTGTTTGATCAAAGAAAAGAGAGGTATACCGAGAGAGATTGAAGAAAGCCGAGAGAGAGAGTGAGAGGGTTCGAGTGAGAGAAGGAGAGAAAAGAGAGAAGAGAGAAGTGATGTCACGGGAGCAAGAAGAAGAAATAAAGGAAGGGAGTGAGGTTATATAGCACTCAAAAACAAGGGCACTTTGGTAAATTTCTAATTCCTTTTTCATTCTTACTTGTCCATCTTTTTACTAAAATAAAACAAAGACTAAATATAAAATATATCTCTCTCGGGAAGTCAAGAATTATTGAAAATGACATTTTTAACGCGTAGGTCTCGAAATTAGCTTTTTATCCATTACTCATAATAAGAAATTGAGCGAACGGTTGATTTTATATGAATTTCGCAAACTCGCTTTAATAAATACCTTTTCCACATAAAATTGATTTAAAAATGCAAAGATCAACAATTAAATTCACTTATTATTTTTAAAAAGTCTCTAAGACCTCTACGAAGATAATAGAACAAATCCCATGTTTTTATCCATCTCAGATGATTTTATAAAAATGCACGAAGGTTAAATAAACCCTTATTTAAATCAAATAACTCCTTTAAATCCATAAAAATGTCAACATCCTCAACCGCTAAATCCTCAATATCAACATCCTCCGGTCCTGCATTAGGACACTCTATCGGATCCACAATCCGATCTCCAATTAGTAATAAAATATCATCGCGATGTTGCTCCTCAACCTCAGGGTTCGGAGTCCCGCTACCATATACGATAACGAACTACGCTCCTATCACGATATTTATAAGGGTTTTAACTATCAGTACTACGTTAGGTAGCCCGACTATGAACTTGGCAAGAGTTCTTATTATCTTAGTGAAATTATTATCTTAACGTCCCATCATCTCTGAGGTTTATAATGCTTGGCTCTGATACCATTTCTGTAACACCCCCAGATCCGGGGTCGGGGATCCGGGTCGTCACGGTCTTTCTTTCCACAATATCACTTCACTTAATTAATAATAAATAACCTTATGCTGTGACCCCACACTAACACACACCACAACCCGTTATAGTCTCAGAGATGAAATTTAAATAAGTACAAGTCTTTGAATCCACAATTTAAAAGTTATTACCACCCAAAATGATTACTTGATAAATTTACAGTTAATTGTCATTATCTGCCACAAGTTATAATTATACATAATTGATTCTCAAAAGTAGATGGTCTGATCTACAATAGATCTACCTCTGCAGCTATAGCAGCTACAACATCAACGGGAAGACGCGGGACGCTTCCCACGCGCTTGCGCTGGGTCTGCTGGAGTCTGGCCATCTCTCCTAACTGTTGTTGTGTGATGAAGAAATAAAGCAAGAGTGAGCCTTACAGCTCGCAAGATAATACATAGTGATAACAATAATATAAGTATCTAAATGGATACTTAATAGAATCTCTATCATGTGTAAGATAATTACTTACTAGATATAAGTAAAAACAAGGAATGAAGTTACCAATACTTCACCACACTTATATCATTTATAAAGCTACTTGAACTACCACCGTTCAAAGTATTATAAGTTTTAAGAAAACATCCCATAGATGAGACCACAAGTTAAGACTTGAATAAATTCAATCTTTGAAATATTATTGAATGAAAAAAAAGTTACGAGATACTTTATTTAGTCCCGATATATATATCCACATATATATCTCTTAAACATTTCCTGGAACCTCTGTTATGTAAAGTATGAACAGAGTTTGAAACATCCAAATGAATTTTGGAAAGGAAAAGAATTTTGGCATAAACCAGATATCTTGCTGATCAGGCAAAGATACCAATAAGTAACCTTTTCTACTGTAGATGGATGAATTCCTCACTGGTCATCACCCTGGCCGCATTAGGACCTCGCGCTAGACCGTTACCCGGCCCCTCACGCGTTGATGGACTGCCACCCAGCCACTTACACAATAATAGACCGTACCCCGGCCTGTCGCTTATGCCGACTCAATCAAATGGACTTACTTCCCGAACATTGGGCAAGTAATCAAATTGTTTTCTCAAAACAGCAACCTCGTTGCGAATATAAAATACACCACAGAGCCGGATTCCCCAGGTTTTGAGCGAGTATTTAAATCCCCTTAAAAGGAAGATCTTAAATATAAAAAAAGTTTTGGGATCCACTCTGACTTTTAAAAATCATTTTGAAGACTCGAAAACACTTTAAAGAGTGTTTGGAGTAAAGCTGATTTAATGAAGTAAATCAGTCCCCAGAATATTTAGAAAATGACTGAATATTATTAATTAAATAATATTCCCATAAAGAATAATCTTTATAAAAATAATTGAAGTAGAAGTATTAAAACTTATACTTGAAACGAGTATTAAATAACCAAAGATATACTTATATGAAAGTATCATCTTTATTTGAATAATCGAAAATAAGTTTGATTATTGACACCTTATTCTTTAATAAAATAAAGAATATACCTCAGCAAATAATCGGAGTCATAGATCCTCAAATGAATATTCAAATAATATTTAATAAATAAAATAAGCTGAGTCATAATACCTCGAATGAATATTATAAATAATATTCATTAAATAAAATAAAGGAGTCATACATCCTCAAATGAATATTCAAATAATATTCAATAATTAATATAAAAGAGTCATAAGCCCTCGAATGAATATTCAAATAATATTCAGATAAATAAATAAAAGAGTCATAAGCCCTCGAATAATATTCGAAATAATATTCAATAATAAAATGAAGTTTAAAGTTATCGAATAAACCTTATTCGATTAATAGTTTGGAAAACTATAACCATATATATATATAAATATATATATATCTATATATATATCCATATCCAAATAAAATCTACTCGGTATCCTCGACTCCCGGTTTTAGAAAATATTTTCACCTTTGAGTCCCTATACTAAGGGTATATGCAAGATACCGCTATCCTCTAGCATAGGTATTATCAAATGAACCAACAGATATATATTTCAAGAATATGAAACAGGCATGCATATATACCATATCACATGCTACAATATATCGCAAAAATTTGCTAAATAACCCATAGGCATTTATCGCAAGATCATGCATATACAAATGTATACATCACAACAACAGTATAACGGATAGAATACTTGCCTGAGCGACTTGGGGGTGAGAAAGGCTCGGGACGAGTCTGATAACCTATAAACAACAAGTAAGTTGGAATTAAACCAAAGTCACTTGCAAATCTATACTTTAACTAACTTAGATTCTAACGCTTGTTTTGCGCTCACCGATTCGCTTAAGTCACTCGGGTACCCTCGGCTCCACCATTTTTAATAATTTAACCTTTACGAGTTTTAAAGCGATTCCTTCGCGAGTGTCTTACCAACTGCCTAACACACTTACCATAAATGTTTCATACCTTAATTAACCCTTTTTGGCCTTTAACCTATGTTTCAAAGTAAGGCGAGGGGAAAAGTTTCGTTCGCGAAACGCCGTTACTTGAAACGGTCGTTTCTCCTAAACCGTGCATCGGAATCGAACGAACTACATATCAAAACGAAGCTCGTAACATGAGCTATCTAATCATGGCAATGGTCAAAACCTAGCAGTGAGTTAAAGGGTTCTGATCTTAGGAACAAAAACAGTCTACGGTAAATCGGGCATTACGACGGCTATGTTTACGCGATTTCCCAATTGTATACCATTCAATTCCATCACCAAACAACCCCAATCCCTTCATACAATCAAAGTCCATCCATATCACATCCTAACAGCCCCAAAACTCAATATTATGAACTTTATACTACCCTCAAACATGAACTAAAAGCTATACTTAAGTTCATTAACCAATAATCAAGATTTACAACTTCAAACTCATTACAAATCCAACCACACTCTAAGTATACAAGGATCATGCTCCTCATGAATCATAACAATCAAAAACCATTCCTAATACTCAAAAGTAAAGCTAGGGTTTGAAGTTTTATACCTTCTTGAAGCTTTTAATCAATGAAAGATCCTTGGAAAGCCCATGGAAGCCTTGATCTATGCTTAAGCTACCTTGTCCTTACAAATAAAATCAAGAATCAAAAATTTGTTCTTGAAAGTTACTATTCACCCTAAACTTTTAGGAATTGATTAACTAGGTAAACCTTGGATTCTTGGATCCAAACTTATAGCATAACTAAGTTATGAATTATGGAAGCTAAAAAAACAAACCTTATAATTTTTGAAGGTGTGTAGCTTGAGTTTTTGAAAACTCCTCCTTGTTTTTCTTGAAAAGGCCGAGAGCAAGATGAAGAAGAAAGAGAGATTTTTGTGGTTTTGCTTTGATTTGGTTTTTGGTTGGTTGTTTTTGTTTTGTTTTAGGTCAATTACCCATTTACCCTTGATTTTGTGTGGTTAATATTCCACCACATTTCCTTCCCTCTTATGTCATGCTTGCATCACTTTGTGATGTCATCACCCCTCCTTTGTCCTCTTTCTATTGGTTGGATGACATCATCCCCACTAATCCCTTTGATTATGCTTCTAATTGTTTGCCTAATGACCGCTGATCTGTTATACGGTTCGCTTAACTTTCGTTTTCGTTTATCGTTTGAGGGATCATACCCGGGATCTTATTACTTAGGTTCCCTTAACCTTTCTCAATATATTATATTCCCTTTATGATCCTCTCCTATAATCCTTAATTTAAATCCTTTTTAATCCTGTTACCTTTTTCTCAAATCTTTCCGTATCTAGTGTATTATCGGGAAAAATCAAAGTGTTCGGATTTGGATTCTGACGATCTTTACATACACTTATATCCCATATAAAGTACTAATAAAATCTCAGAATATCCATATCAGAACCCCTACATAGTGTGGCATGAAAAGTTTTCTCATTCAGCAAAAACACTATTCATAAGGGTTTCAAAAATTTCCCAAAAATTGGGGTTATTACAGTCTCCCCTCCTTAAAAGGATTCCGTCCCGGAATCAGATAGAAAACAAATGGGGATACTTTCTTAGCATTGCACTTTCTAACTCTCAAGTCAATTTTCCCACATTGTGGTTCTACCATCAAACTCTGACTAGTTTGATAACCCTTCTCCTAAGCACTTGTCTCTTTTCGATCTATAACCCTTTCTGGTTGCTCCATATAGGTTACGTCGGGTTGCATATCTATGCGCTCATATGCCCTTATTTGTCCGGCATCCGAATTACATTTCCTTAATATTGATACGTGGAACACGTTATGAACTTGCTACATGTACGGGGGTAGGGCTAGCTCATATGCTAACTTCCCAATATGTCTTAATATATCCAAGGGTCCAACAATTCGTGGACTTAGCTTCCCTTTCTTTCCGAACCTCATCCTTCCTTTCCAAGGGAATACCTATAACAACACTAGGTCCCCCACTTCCTATTCCTTGTCCTTTCGTGTCAAATCAACATACTTCGTGTTCCTATCTTGGGCTACTACCAGCCGTCCTCTGATTAGATCTATTATATCCTTGGTCCTTTAGACCACTGCTGGTCCGAGCATCTTGCGCTCTACAACTTCATCCTAACATAAGGGAGATCGACATTGTCTTCCCTCAAGGATCTCATAAGGCGACATCTCGATAATGACATATGATCTATTGTCGTAAGATAACTCAATCCGAATTAAGTGATCATTCCAATTTCTTTCAAGTCTATTGCACAGACTCTCATTATAGCTTGTTAGCATTAGAGCTTCTGCTTCTCAATACCCATTCTTTTCGAGTTCGTAATCGCTACTACCTTCCGTTCCTAATATTATACTAGTTATACTTTTGCTCGCTAGCGTTCTATAACTTTTTAATAACCACGTCAACCTTAGTATCACGAATGTGTTTCCATTCCGCATACTACCACCACTTTATACTCCTTTTTCAGTTGTTTCTATTTTCCAAATTTGATCAATCAAATAGAAGTAAAGGAATTTGTTGAGAGATCACTGTGATCATGAACACTTGTTATATCGCATAGTTAGTACAGAAGGTGGCCAGCCTTTAGTACTTGACAAGCAATTAAACAACTGGTATCCTACTAGGCTTCTATCACACAGATAGATAGTCATTCGGCAATACCTCCCCTTCTGGAAGGGTTGTTCTTCTCAGCTTACATGAAATGAAAAGAAGAGAAAAGAACGAATGAAGAGAATTGTATATAAAAAAAAATACTGCCACAAAATATCTGGCTTGGAACCTACCTCTGAACTATAGAGGTTTGTCATAGGAACAAAACATATAGTATTTATATCAACATCAAGTATTATAGCATCGCATTTCACGTGCCTAAATATTTTCGCTATCCCGTCCATCATTCTATGGACCCATGCTCTTCCTCGAGCTTATACACAATTACCTTTGAAACTCCCTCGACATCGAAAATCGAATCTGGGATCTCATTCTAGACATCATCGTTACTAGAATTCTATGCTTGCACCGCAACCTTCCTCGTATAATAATACGACTCTCTATTGATAAGAAGAATAATATTCACTAGGTAGATACTCTACTTAATTAGTCTATCAATGATAACTTATACACTACCACGACCCGATTAGTGGTACTCAATCTCAACACCCATTCCAATACAACTCTCACGGTTGTAATCAGCTCATACTCGCAGAATCATTGCTGCCTTACTATGGTCCACCACTGACCTACTGTCTCATTCATTTTCCATGAAGTCTTAATAGCTAACCATACGGAGTCCATACATGTCGTATCAATCCTTCTAAGGAGTAACATAATCACCATTCATGATTCATGAAGAACACTCCAAACTGACGTACTACATGACATGAAGCAGATAAAATTGCAGAAGAGTTTCAATCAAAGCAACGATAGCAGGTTAATACCATTCTTAATCATATGCCTAAATAGAAGACTTAACTCAAGGTTCGTCTAGTCCTTTTTGAAACATGGTCCTGGCTTATCTCAAGATAGGACCTTCTAAGATAGATAGCCCGTTCATGGCGATTACACGAATTAAACCTTTACCAACTACTATTACGGTTGGGTATTGCACAGTCATCAGAAGGAATGTCAATCTTCCAAACCATAATACCTTCACATTTAACCATCATCACTGTATTCTTTGGCACAGCGCCTATAATTATCCTCTTACCTTTAAAGTGTCGGCCACCTCTTTGGCCTTTCCTGATAGTAAAATTTCCTTACAGTCAATGTCATTTTAACCACCTCCAAATAAATTTTCTACCTTATTTCAATCACAGCTTATGTGAAATGTTTTCCTTAAAATCTGATGAGTAAAAAAAAATCACCATTTTTCCATAAGTTATTGCCTCAGTCTTTAGAGGTTAATCACTGTCATGACTGACTCTCAATCATACTTAGAACATCTTTTTTTAAGTCCTAATTGCCCTGAACAATTTCGACCATTACTGGTTCGATCCATACTTTCTCGTGGTTTAACACGTGCCCCACTTGGCATCATTATAATTACGTCATATTTCCTTTATCAACATTTTTATTCTTGAGAATTTTGAATATTACCTTTCTCCTTGTAAAACCTCTAAGGTTATCCTTCAATCGTTCCTCCTGTATTCCCTAGATACAGGGCATATCAAATACCATTTACTATACTAGAACCATTGTCTATATACTTCTGAAAAATTTCTCCACTGATCCTTAAAGGTTATTATTACCTTAATCCTTTCCAATTCATACTGTCAAAACTCATACTATCCCTATTAAGGGTGAAATGCCAACCTTTATGCATTCCCCTAGGATTCATTTTAAGTTACCGATGTTCTATCCTTAATTCCACCTTTAAAAGGTACAAGCATCCTTCCATGGATAAATAAGTCATATATCCTGATAGGGTATCTTATTCATCATTCCCACCTCGATAGTCTATACCTAATTTCACAATAACCTTATTCAAATTGAGGTCAATCCAATGGCCTCCAAAAGATAACAATGGTTATCCGCTTTTCTTTCCTGATTTGGTAATGATAACATGGATGTTCTGGAAGATATTGGTCGTGTTCAACGTGAACTTCTTCTTAATAATTCCTTATTTACTTTTGTTGTTTATCTCAACAGTCACCTCAATGTTGGGATATCTTTCATACCTGGCGTCTCCCTTTCTGGGTATCATGCCACCGGTCTTACACTTCACATTCTTGAAGGTCACTTCCTTCATCCAATTTTCCTAATTTCTTACTTCCTTGTCTCCTCAGTCTATCCGCGTCTCATTATTTATCCTTCGAACTATCTCAAGGTTTCCTCGAATCCTCCCAACTTAAGGGGATAAATATATGTATCTCTTATGCCTTCAACCATCAATTTAACTCATGGTGAATCACCCTCATCCTGACGATCATACTTTTCTATTTCTATTTACGAGTCTTTAGGGTTTCCTCATACCCAACTCCCTTATCATTCCTCAAACTCTATTGCCTTTATATTCCTTTCCACTTCAATTCCTTTTTATTTTCCTTTCTCTTATCATTATTTCATGAACCAACACAACATAAGCATTGATTTCAAATATCCCGTCATTCTGGATTCGTGTCCTCAGAACGAATCTTTGACAACTTTTACAACTTAGATTCATATTCATCATACTCGTCCGCCTTTGACTGAACTTAAATCAGTTTATTATAACCTCTGGCTCCGTGCCTTTCTTGGTCTTTCACCAGCGGGTGGTCTCTCTCTTAGGAGGGTAAGTGACAAAACAGTCCTTTTGAGATTCGTCAATCATTTAGAATCTCACAATGATTCCTATATTTCCTTTAGCCAGGCTCTTGCCTCGATTGGGCCAGCTTATTCCTTGGAACTCTGAGAGCTTAGGCGACTTAGAGGTCCTGAAAGAATTTCCTCACCAGTACTGTCTCCTCAGGGTGGTGGTTGGGGATAATAGTCTAAGTTCTTTTTAGACAGGTCCATGAATTGCCGTATAGGAGTACCGTCTCGGGTCTCCTTTCCTTACTTCGACTTTCGTTTCCTTAGTATGAAATGTTTCATCCTACTCCCATAATTGGGGTCATCTTTTAATTTAAAATCCTCATTTTCCACTCCATTATGTCATGGGTTCCTTCTATCTTGATGGCGACCTCCCTGACTATCACGTTCAGGGTTTACTCTAAATCTTATTCCTCAAACTATGGCTCTCATCTAAGTTCTCATTCTTAAGCTCTTGAACTTTTGGAACCCAATTTCTGTAGGAATACCTCATTATTCCCTTATCATCTTCCTCTGGCACCGTATGCTCTTTTCCAATAATTCGGTCTCTATTGCAATCTCAAACAGCTTTTCGTACCGGCTCTCCGGTTACCTTCACTACTATTTCCAAAATCTCTTATAAACTCTCCCAAAGACATTATCATCTTGAGTCTCTCCTTTTTACTAAGGGCATCAGCCACCACATTGGCTTTCCCCGAATGATAAAGAATCTCCCAATCATTATTCTTGATTAGCTCTAACTGCCTCCTCTGGCATATGTTGAGCTCTTTCTACGTGAAAATGTACTAGAGCACTTATGGCTTAGGTAATTCTCGCACTTCTCTCCATACAAGTAGTGCCTCCAATCTTTAGGTAAAACTATTGCCACGAGCCTAAGCTCATGGGCGGGAATATCGAATTTCATATTACCTTAATTGTCTTGACGCAACGCGATTATCTTGCTGTGCTAAGAAGCACCCTAATTCCTTATGCGAAGCGTCACTTACAAATCACAAAATCTCCTTTTTCCATCCGGCAACGCCAGCATAGGGGCCGTCACCAACCTTTGCTTCAGTTCTTAAAAGCTGTTCTCGCATTTCTCTGTCCATTCAAACTTCTCAGTCTTACGAGTAAGCCGCGTTAAAGGGGCTACTATCTTTACAACTTGAACGAACCTCCGGTAGTGACCGGCCAATCCTACCTCTGGTAGTCGACCAAACCATGGTCATCAATTCATCAGTGGTCCTTTATCCAATCCTGTCAGGATCCTCCATGGGATCCTCCTCAACAACTATCCCTAGGACAACATCCTCAACCGCTAAATCCTCAATATCAACATCCTCCGGTCCTGCATTAGGACACTCTATCGGATCCACAATCCGATCTCTAATTAGTAATAAAATATCATCGCGATGTTGCTCCTCAACCTCAGGGTTCGGAGTCCCGCTACCATATACGATAACGAACTACGCTCCTATCACGATATTTATAAGGGTTTTAACTATCAGTACTACGTTAGGTAGCCCGACTATGAACTTGGCAAGAGTTCTTATTATCTTAGTGAAATTATTATCTTAACGTCCCATCATCTCTGAGGTTTATAACGCTTGGCTCTGATACCATTTCTGTAACACCCCCAGATCCGGGGTCGGGGATCCGGGTCGTCACGGTCTTTCTTTCCACAATATCACTTCACTTAATTAATAATAATAACCTTATGCTGTGACCCCACACTAACACACACCACAACCCGTTATAGTCTCAGAGATGAAATTTAAATAAGTACAAGTCTTTGAATCCACAATTTAAAAGTTATTACCACCCAAAATGATTACTTGATAAATTTACAGTTAATTGCCATTATCTGCCACAAGTTATAATTATACATAATTGATTCTCAAAAGTAGATGGTCTGATCTACAATAGATCTACCTCTGCAGCTATAGCAGCTACAACATCAACGGGAAGACGCGGGACGCTTCCCACGCGCTTGCGCTGGGTCTGCTGGAGTCTGGCCATCTCTCCTAACTGTTGTTGTGTGATGAAGAAATAAAGCAAGAGTGAGCCTTACAGCTCGCAAGATAATACATAGTGATAACAATAATATAAGTATCTAAATGGATACTTAATAGAATCTCTATCATGTGTAAGATAATTACTTACTAGATATAAGTAAAAACAAGGAATGAAGTTACCAATACTTCACCAAACTTATATCATTTATAAAGCTACTTGAACTACCACCGTTCAAAGTATTATAAGTTTTAAGAAAACATCCCATAGATGAGACCACAAGTTAAGTCTTGAATAGATTCAATCTTTGAAATATTATTGAATGAAAAAAAAGTTACGAGATACTTTATTTAGTCCCGATATATATATCCACATATATATCTCTTAAACATTTCCTGGAACCTCTGTTATGTAAAGTATGAACAGAGTTTGAAACATCCAATGAATTTTGGAAAGGAAAAGAATTTTGGCATAAACCAGATATCTTGCTGATCAGGCAAAGATACCAATAAGTAACCTTTTCTACTGTAGATGGATGAATTCCTCACCGGTCATCACCCTGGCCGCATTAGGACCTCGCGCTAGACCGTTACCCGGCCCCTCACGCGTTGATGGACTGCCACCCAGCCACTTACACAATAATAGACCGTACCCCGGCCTGTCGCTTATGCCGACTCAATCAAATGGACTTACTTCCCGAACATTGGGCAAGTAATCAAATTGTTTTCTCAAAACAGCAACCTCGTTGCGAATATAAAATACACCACAGAGCCGGATTCCCCAGGTTTTGAGCGAGTATTTAAATCCCCTTAAAAGGAAGATCTTAAATATAAAAAAGTTTTGGGATCCACTCTGACTTTTAAAAATCATTTGAAGACTCGAAAACACTTTAAAGAGTGTTTGGAGTAAGCTGATTTAATGAAGTAAATCAGTCCCCAGAATATTTAGAAAATGACTGAATATTATTAATTAAATAATATTCCCATAAAGAATAATCTTTATAAAAATAATTGAAGTAGAAGTATTAAAACTTATACTTGAAACGAGTATTAAATAACCAAAGATATACTTATATGAAAGTATCATCTTTATTTGAATAATCGAAAATAAGTTTGATTATTGACACCTTATTCTTTAATAAAATAAAGAATATACCTCAGCAAATAATCGGAGTCATAGATCCTCAAATGAATATTCAAATAATATTCAATAAATAAAATAAGCTGAGTCATAATACCTCGAATGAATATTATAAATATATTCATTAAATAAAATAAAGGAGTCATACATCCTCAAATGAATATTCAAATAATATTCAATAATTAATATAAAAGAGTCATAAGCCCTCGAATGAATATTCAAATAATATTCAGATAATAAATAAAGAGTCATAAGCCCTCGAATAATATTCGAAATAATATTCAATAATAAAATAAGTTTAAAGTTATCGAATAAACCTTATTCGATTAATAGTTTGGAAAACTATAACCATATATATATAATATATATATATCTATATATATATCCATATCCAAATAAAATCTACTCGGGATCCTCGACTCCCGGTTTTAGAAAATATTTTCACCTTTGGTCCCTATACTAAGGGTATATGCAAGATACCGCTATCCTCTAGCATAGGTATTATCAAATGAACCAACAGATATATATTTCAAGAATATGAAACAGGCATGCATATATACCATATCACATGCTACAATATATCGCAAAATTTGCTAAATAACCCTATGCATTATCGCAAGATCATGCATATACAAATGTATACATCACAACAACAGTATAACGGATAGAATACTTGCCTGAGCGACTTGGGGGTGAAAAGGCTCGGGACGAGTGATAACCTATAAACACAAGTAAGTTGGAATTAAACCAAAGTCACTTGTAAATCTATACTTTAACTAACTTAGACTCTAACGCTTGTTTTGCGCTCACCGATTCGCTTAAGTCACTCGGGTACCCTCGGCTCCACCATTTTTAATAATTTAACCTTTACGAGTTTTTAAAGCGATTCCTTCGCGAGTGTCTTACCAACTGCCTAACACACTTACCATAAATGTTTCATACATTAATTAACCCTTTTTGGCCTTTAACCTATGTTTCAAAGTAAGGCGAGGGGAAAAGTTTCGTTCGCGAAACGCCGTTACTTGAAACGGTCGTTTCTCCTAAACCGTGCATCGGAATCGAACGAACTACATATCAAAACGAAGCTCGTAACATGAGCTATCTAATCATGGCAATGGTCAAACCTAGCAGTGGTTCAAGGGTTCTGATCTTAGAACAAAAACAGTCTACGAAATCGGGCATTACGACGGCTATGTTACGCGATTTCCCAATTTTATACCATTCAATTCCATCACCAAACAACCCCAATCCCTTCATACAATCAAAGTCCATCCATATCACATCCTAACAGCCCCAAAACTCAATATTATGAACTTTATACTACCCTCAAACATGAACTAAAAGCTATACTTAAGTTCATTAACCAATAATCAAGATTTACAACTTCAAACTCATTACAAATCCAACCACACTCTAAGTATACAAGGATCATGCTCCTCATGAATTATAACAATCAAAACCATTCCTAATACTCAAAAGTAAAGCTAGGGTTTGAAGTTTTATACCTTCTTGAAGCTTTTAATCAATGAAAGATCCTTGGAAAGCCCATGGAAGCCTTGATCTATGCTTAAGCTACCTTGTCCTTACAAATAAAATCAAGAATCAAAATTTGTTCTTGAAAGTTACTATTCACCCTAAACTTTTAGGAATTGATTAACTAGGTAAACCTTGGATTCTTGGATCCAAACTTATAGCATAACTAAGTTATGAATTATGGAAGCTAAAGAAACAAACCTTATAATTTTTGAAGGTGTGTAGCTTGAGTTTTTGAAAACTCCTCCTTGTTTTTCTTGAAAAGGCCGAGAGCAAGATGAAGAAGAAAGAGAGATTTTTGTGGTTTTGCTTTGATTTGATTTTTTGGTTGGTTGTTTTTTGTTTTGTTTTAGGTCAATTACCCATTTACCCTTGATTTTGTGTGGTAATATTCCACCACATTTCCTTCCCTCTTATGTCATGCTTGCATCACTTTGTGATGTCATCACCCCTCCTTTGTCCTCTTTCTATTGGTTGGATGACATCATCCCCACTAATCCCTTTGATTAGCTTCTAATTGTTTGCCTAATGACCGCTGATCTGTTATACGGTTCGCTTAACTTTCGTTTTCGTTTATCGTTTGAGGGATCATACCCGGGATCTTATTACTTAGGTTCCCTTAACCTTTCTCAATATATTATATTCCTTTTATGATCCTCTCCTATAATCCTTTAATTTAAATCCTTTTTATCCTGTTACCTTATACTCAAATCTCCGTATCTGTGGATTTCCGGGAAAAAAAGTGTTCGGATTTGGATTCTGACGATCTTTACATACACTTATATCCCATATAAAGTACTAATAAAATCTCAGAATATCCATATCAGAACCCCTACATAGTGTGGCATGAAAAGTTTTCTCATTCAGCAAAAACACTATTCATAAGGGTTTCAAAAATTTCCCAAAAATTGGGGTTATTACAACATATAATTCACATTTATATTATTTCAATTCCATATTAGGCGGGTTCCGTCTACCTGGGCCCAACACACAGCTCGACTTCTAAGCTGACTCTTTAAATTGGAACGTTTTTATCCACGCACCTTAACTCTTAGCATACAGATAAGACAAATAATCATCACGTTAATCACATAATCTCATCACATAACACATACTTACTTTCTTAATTACGACGCAAAATTCTCGGTCGTTACAATCTACCCTCCTTAAAAGGATCTGTCTGTCCCCAGAATCTAACCTAAGCAAACAGATGGGATACTTTTCTTTCATTTCGCTTTCTAATTCCCAAGTCGATTCCTCGACTAGTGGATTTCTCCAAAACACTCTAACTAGAGGTACAACTTTATTTCTAAGCGTCCTTTCTTTTCGTCCAAAATTCGTACTGTTGTTCCACATAGGACAAATCTGGTTGGATTTCTACTGTTCCAACTCGATCACATGGCTCCATCAGCATTCTACTTCTTCAGGAGATACATGAAATATATTGTGCAGATGTTGCATTTGCGGTGGTAGCCTAATTCATACGCTACTTTCCCAACTTGTCGCAATACTTCAAATGGTCCAATGTACCTTGGACTTAGCTTCCTTTTTTTCCAAATCGAGTTAAACCTTTCCATGAGATATCTTCCAAGACTTTGTCTCCAGTTTCGAATTGCAGATTTTTTCGCGCTCGATTCGCGTACTTTGCCTGTCGGTCTTGAGCTGCAATTAATCTCTTTCGTATCATTTAACACTTTTTCCTTCATTTGCTGGCACTAGCTCGGGGCCAATTAACTTGCGCTCACCAACTTCGTCCCAATAAGTAGGGGATCTACAATTTCTTCCATACAACGCTTCATAAGGCGGCATGCCAATACTTGCATGATAACTGTGTTTGTAGGAAAACTCAACTAAGGGCGGGCAAATGATCGTCCCAATTTCCTTTGAAATCTATTGCGCAGTTCGCAACATATCCTC